>NC_036243.1:20954012-20987941 GCF_002742605.1 Olea europaea var. sylvestris | reverse complement strand
AAGAAATAAAATTGAAAGGATTTACTGATGCTAATTATGCTGGTGATAGAGATAATAGGAAATCTACATCTTCCTATGTGTTTACTTTGTGTAATTCTTGTGTTAGTTGGAAATCTCAACTTCAACATGTTGTTGCTTTATCCACTACTGAATCAGAATATATTGCTGCTACTGAAGCCTTTAAAGAATCTTTGTGGTTTAAAGGTGTATTAAATGAACTTGGTGTTTTTGATAACAATGTGACAATATATTCTGATAGTCAATCTGCTATTCACCTATGCAAAAATCCTGTCTTTCGTGAACGTACTAAACATATAGATGTTAGATTGCATTTCATTAGAGATATGGTTTCTCAAGAACTGGTAAAACTTGAGAAAATCCTTTCAGAATATAATCCTGCAGACATGGGAACTAAAGTGCTCCCATTAGTAAAATTTAGAAGCTGCCTTGATCTTCTAAACATTGGTACAAACTTGTAAGTTCTTTTTTTCTTTAAGTTACTTGTTATCTTATCTAACTTGCAGGATGATTTGGTATCAAGGTGGAGATTGGTATCAGAGCAATTTGTTGTTGTTAATCCAACCTGCAACCACACAACAATGGTTAATGAAGGATTAAATCAAAATAAATCTAATGGAAGTCAAGGAACCAAAAAAAAAAGGCAGTGAACTGAAATTTAATGGAAGAAAATGAAACGAAATCCCCCTTTTTAATTCGGCTCAGAAATCTTCAACCCAACACCACAAAGGTAACTTCAATTGGGAGACTTTTTCATTCACGAAGAAGAAAAGGCACACAAAGGCACACCACAAAGGTCGATTTGGGTTTTCACAGAGAAGGAAGAAAGGTTCTCACGCTTGGAAGAAGAAGGCAGTCGGCGTCTCTATTTAATTCAAATTGGTTGAGTGTTTGGATATATTAAAACTCTTGTATATTATCACGAGGGAAATCAAATCTCCAAGATAACAGGGAAGTTTAAATTTGAGTCCAACAGAAACAGTAGGGATAGGATAATTATCACAAGATAATTATTTGCAACCAATTCTATCTTTTGTGATTTCATTTATCTCCATAGTCGGGTATTGAGCATCTAGCCCAATGGGCTGATTTCCTCCAAATACCCAATACAATTGGGTTACATCAATTGTGGCGTGGGTTGAATATGTTCTTCAATATTAGGCTTATAGCCTATGAAGTTAAACGGGCCTCGATTTTCATCATTGCCTAGGGGATTTGGGTATCACTTACCAAAAAAATACCCAACAATTACGTTATGAATGGTGTCATGATAGTGGACCACTGGAGATTTACATGAACAATGGTTTTTATCAAACATATTATAAAATCTTATAGGTCACGTTACCTAAATCCTCCTACAATGGACCACCTAATGTACTTTCTATAAAATAAAAATGTGCTTTGTACATGCAGGCTAGGAGCCTCCTATTGAACTAGTCTACTTGAAAGGCAAGTTAAATGCTTCAAATTGAGCTGTAGGTTGATCTGCTAAACTGATCGACTTGCCAGGTAAAAAATAAGAACTATTGCTCAATTCTATAAGTTAAAGACCACTAACTACTAAAAGAAAAGCATTATAGATACATTTAACATGCAAGTCTAATTGTCAACAAATTAACATGGATTACTATTTTAGGTCGAGGCTCTTTGATTCACGGACTAAATAAACCCAATAGCAGTAGCATCCTTCAAAGCAATTACTGTTTTGTAAGTCTCGGAAGGGAGGTAGGCAAAATATGTCTTCGCAAGGATATTCAAACTAGATAAGGATGACTCGAGCTCTATATAGGCACAAGTAAATCCACACACAAATTTGATTTTCTTAATCTAAACCGAATCAAAAGGATATTATTTGTTACTTAGTGGTAGAGTTCTGATTCGAAATCAGAAGCTGGAGGAAATTAAACTTGGCCTAGAGGTCATCGATCTCATGCTTTAGCTCCTCTTCCGTCTCATCGGCCTCCTCGTAGCACTCCCTACACGTGCCGGCATCACGTACCCCGTACTCCTCCTTGCACGAAAAGCATTTCCATCTTCCCTAGAATTTCACAGTAAAAAAAAAAAAAAATGCACTCCACTAAATCGACTGAGACTTAGTAGACTGGAGGCAGAGGAGCGGTAGTATCGTTCAACAGGTATGACGAAAGAGAGTTCTAGGGTTAGTGCGTGAAAAAGAGAAATGATACGACTCTCAATGGGGGAATGGTATGGGTTGCAATGGGTTAATTTGTTGATTGGGCTAACGGGTAATCGACTCGGTTAGGCTATAAATAGGGTTAAAAAAAAAAAAAAAAAAAAAAAGCCGTTGGGCCCAAAATGTTTCACCGCAACTTGCAATGACCGTTGATAAAAGTTTAATGACAATGTTCAAAGAACGTTGCTAAAATATCTAATGGCAAGATGCACTATGTGCTGTTAAACAAAATAACGGCAATGCATACCGCACATTGTTAAAGCTTTAATAACAATAAGCATTGCATGTTGCAAAAAGAAATTCAACGATAACGGACTTTGAACGTTGCAAAAGGGTATATCAGCAACATTCTTTATAAAAACGTTGTTAAAACTCAATTTAGTCAATCAATGACAACATACATTTGCTGAACGTTGCAATATACCCCTTTAACAACGTGCAATTGGTGCATCTTGTAGCGAACAAATAACACTATAATATAACCGAAAACATTTCTATATAATATTTCAATATCCCGACCCACCAATCGCGGAGACCATTACAAGTTTTGTTTAGGAAATATATTCTAATACATAGATGCTCCAATGTATTAGAAAAATTCGTCGGGAAAACCAAACTGCTACTTGTTCACTTAGCAAACCATGTGAGATCTACTCCGGTTTTCGCATAATGTTAATCGCAAAAATATAATTTAGTGTAAATAATTGCTTTAGTAATTATTTGTTAAATGCACTTAGAAATTAAATAAATTCACAGACTTTTGACTTTTAATTAATTAACTTAATCAGTGAGAATCAATTCTTCTAGAGAAACCCCACATGATGTTAGATTTGCTATACACTTGGCATTTGCCTGTCCATATAATTAACATGGATTGCATTTTTTACCCAGCTGATTCTTGCACAAATTTTTTCTAAGATTTTCCATTATTTTATTGTGTTGTTTATACGTATAATCCTTATCGATTAAAGGGTTAGTAGGGGGTGGACCGATATTATTAGATCAGCGTGAAATAACTTATCAAAAAATAAGTTGACAGATGAATGAATCAAGATGTTTCTGAAAATTATTTATTGTATTGTCTACTATTCAATACTCTATTATAAACATTGTTTTAAGAGCCTAGATTATTTGGGATGAACGGTATTGGTGAGAATTTTTCGTGTAGAAGGTGGAGGTTCGAACTCTATTTATAGTTTTTACTCGAAACTTTATGTAGAAATAAAAAAAAAAATTGTTCTTGAACTTCAACAAATCACCTTAGGAGAAATTATCAATAGAAATATTTCAAAATATTTGTTAGTCTTCCTCAATATACATAGTAGTAAGTCACTGTTTATGATCAGAAATTAATGTGGCAGACAAATTGTATTTTTTTTATTTTTTCAAACAGTTTTTTAATTGGATGGTGTATGCTCTTGGACAAAATCTTAAGTGGAAAATGGATAATAAGTGTTTATCTTATGTCTAGAAAGTTGTATAATTATTGTCGTTGAAGTCATTTTCAATTTTCAAGTTGCTTTCAATGTTTGTTGGCATTTTACTTGACAGTGATTCTACGTTAATGACAGAATTTGAAAATGGTGTAGGGATAGTCCTTTAATGATTAAGTCAATAAACGAAGATAATGAGTCGGAATAGGGTTTGGAAAATTATTTCAGATTTTTAAACGAGATAATGAGCCAGAAACTTGCGTGCTGCTTGTTTTGACTGGGCAGATGCTAAAAACTCACAAACCTAATAACCCTAAAACAAGAAAAATCGAGACTTAGAAGAAAAATGGAGATAAAAAATTTCTGATCATTCCATTAAGGAGCGAGAGCACTATCAAATTATATAGAATCATAGAAAATTATATTATTATGTAATTATGTCCTCTAATTTGTCATGCTCATGCCATCAACCCTGCCACTCAAACAAGACGGGGGATCTGTTTAAAAATAGGGATTGAGGTGGAATTCAAATCAAGGGTTGAAGTGCATCCACCTCAACTAACCTTCTAACTTACTAATAGTGTTTATCATCTTTTCATGGTATTTAGATAATCCATACTTAGATAACGTAGAATTTAATTTTCCAAGCAATCATACTATAAATGATCCATTGTGTTAATGTCATTACTTAGAAAACACTATGATACGATTAAGACTATCTCTCACTCCTATTAGTGGGATAGTCGACATGACCTTGTAAGTGTTAATGGATAAAGTCCTACATCGAATAAAGATGAAATCATAAACTATCTTATAAGATTTTGGGCTACTTCTATTAAAATATTGATATTTTAAGATGGAACCACAAGTCTTAACATGACATCAGAGTCCATTAAACTCCAACGAGCAATTCAATCCAATTAAAACTCAATAAATAAGCACACGAATTTCAAAATTGATCTATTCAAAATGACCCATAATCTTGTGGAAGCATGTTAAGGTATAAAATCTTATGTCGAATAAAGATGAAAACATAAACCAACTTATAAGAATTTGAGCTACTTCTTTTAAGAAAGTTGACTTTTTAATATGGAACCCCAAGTTTTAACATGGTATCAGAGCCCATTAAACTCAAATGAGATATTCGATCCCAATAAGACTCAATAATTGAGCATACGAATTTTAAGATTGGTCTGTTCAAATGAGTCATCATCTTGCGGGGGCATATTAAGGGACATATTCCCACATCGAATAAAGATAAAAATATAGACCAACTTATAAGGTATTGAACTACTTCTCTCAACAATATTGACCTTATAGGATGGAACCCCGAGTCTGCAATAGTATGCTAACTATTGTACACTTGTCACGAACTTAATTCGATTAAAATATGAGTCGTGTCTCATTGAGCTTCACAAACAAAGCACTTGACTTATATTATTTCAAAGTGATCGAAGATACTTATCCGCTTGCTCGATGATCAATTAAAAACAACTTATATTAATATTGTGAAATATATCATATTCATGTAGTGCATCATTCCCAACATCATCTATATCAACCCAACTATTTTACATAGACAAAAATAAATAAGATAAACCTGTGATCGAAGCAACCGAATGAGGTAAAAGAGTTTTTTGAAATAAATTATTATCTCAAATTTTTTGGACCGTTTATTTCATTTACACTGTGTACGAAAAGTTGAATTCCATTAACAAAAAACGTGAAAAGCTTTATTTAAAATAATTTAAAAGCCACTTAATAATTAGGCTACATGGCAGAAATGGGTTGGATGAGGCGTGAAATAAATACTCCGGCGTGGGATCCGTTTTCTTCGTTTGGACAGACACTCCATTTGAGAAACAAAACTGTTTTCCCTTTTTTGTTCCTGAGAATCCCAATTTGAGGAACAGAAATAACCTCAATTTTAGCAAAATAAAGATCGATTCCAAGTTGTTCAAGAATAGTAACATCGAGTTTGTAATCTGAGCTTCCCTTTAATAGTCTTTTAATTACACCGCAGTTTTCGAAGAACCTCGCAGGTACGCTCTATCTCCACAATATAATTATCATCTGCTATATGTCTTGCTTACACAAAGTTTTCATCTAACAAAGTTTAACGTTCCCTTCAATATATAGTTTTCGAATTCTAAGGTTACAATATATGGTATATGTAGTGGCATTATTACCTTGTTAAAGGTTGACTTTCCTGGTAATAATTCCGAACCCTTAAATTCAAGATTATCTTGAGTTCTAGTTTTTAGATTTCTGATTCATCATTTGTGCCATGAACTGTGAAATGGTTGAACAAGGGTCAAAGAGTTCAAATAAGTACTGAAATATTTTAATAGCATTGCCTTCCCAGTAGGTACAGATGAAGTTATCTTCTGCAGTTATTTTAGGTGTATTATCCCTAATACAACATGGAAGAAAAGATAAATAGAATATACTATCAAGAACCCTTAATTGTGTACTGACAGGTCGAAATTTGAGCCACAAACTGTTTAAGCTTTTAAATGATGTGACCCACGTAATGTCAGTTCCTCGGACTTTAGGGTTTTTTCCTTCATCCAAGAGAAGATTTTATTTAGAACTAGTAAATCACACGTGTTTACCCCTAACCGAGAGCACTATGATTAGGGCTGTTAATGTATTGAATTTTGATCCGAATCCGATGAAATTAACGGAAGATGGATTTAAGGTTTCAATCCGATAATCTGATTAAGATCCGAATTCGATAATTAGTTAACTGAATGGAGCAAATATGGATATATATCGATCCGATCCGATAACAATCCGGTCCGATTTGCTATAATAATATTATATATTTTATTTTTTATATCATAATTTATTAAACATAATTTTTTCCATTTTGAAACTTATATTATGCGTTACGCATAATTTTCAAATAATAAATAATATTAGATAATATTATAATATTTTTACTTGAAATATTCAAAAAGGTTTAATTTTTTATTAATTAAAATAAGATAAAAATAACTATAGTAATTTGTTTATAACATCAAAAACTAATAATTAATATGTCCAAAAATAATTTACTTTGTTAAAATTGATATTGTTTTTTATTTTAATTTTGTTAATACTATGATTTTTAGTGAAAATAATAAAATAAACTAGTAAACACTTAGAATTGACAATTGAGTAGTATTCTACATTGAAAGACCACTAAAACATTAGAAGAGAAGTACCCTTTAAAAATGTAGTATCTCATATAAGAAGATTATTAAAACATTCCAAGAGAAATCTTCTTTAAGAGGAACTAAAAGAGCATCACCTGATAAAAAAAATTGATTTGTGCCTTCTAATATTTTAGGTGAGCCTATCAAGATAGTTAAAATATTTTTTTGGGAAAAAATTGGTGGAAAAAAATTCAGATCGGATTATTGGATCGGATATTCAATAACATAGCAAATCGGACATGGATTTAACAATCAAATATCTGTTGGATTATCGGATCGGATCAGATCAGATAATTTTTCTCAATGGATCGGACCGAATTTGGACAGATCCGCTTCATATCCGATCCATTGATAGCCCTAACTATGAGTCACATTTGGGACAAAAATCCCCTAACCGAGAATCATATAGGATTGTATGAGTCCTAATTAAAAAGCTTTACGAGTTCTAAATGAGAACTCTATGAATATCCAATTAAAAAGACCCTAAGTGAAAGCACTACGAGCCCTTGTAACTTCCTGATGTGAAGTCTTCTATATATATAATAAATATTAGGATAAATAAATAATTAACATAATATTATAGATTTATAAGGAGAGGTGCCGCCAAATAAAATATGCAAAAAATACCCCCACCACGTTTTTAACAATGACATAAACATATATTAATTTTGTTACTCAACTAGGGCTCCTTCTTTAACTTTTTTAAATAAATAAATATTAATTTTGATGAACTTTTAATAAAAGTTTTAACAGAATATGGTGAAAGTTGATGAAATATTTTGTGAAAAGTTGAAAAGAAAAATTGTAAATTTCAAATTAATTATTTACTTTATCTCAACTTTTGAAGTTATACCAAATAAGCACTAATTTTTCATTTCTGATAAGTTCCTTTTTTTCCCATCAAATTTATTAATTGTTTCATTCAATCTTATGCACCCACACTATGTGAATATAATGTTGGAAACATTTCTTCGTCAAAAGTGGAATCCACTTTGGATTAATTGAACTTTTCTTGATATACATAATTTTTGTACATCAAGATGTCCATGCCTCTTACATGAAGTGGGATCCACAACTTTGGCCCCATCACAAGTTGTGGGCCACACTTCATGTGAGAGGCATGGACGACAAAAGTTGTGGACCCCACCTCATATGAGAGATATGGACACTATTATGGATAAAAATTATATACATCTAGAATCTTCCGGATAAAATTTAGGTAAAAATTGTAGTACACGCGGACGCAGTTTGCCAAATCTGAAATCACCTCCAACCACCTTAAAAGTCAAATGATTTTGTTTTTTTGCCATAGTCCAAGAAACTAATGATTAAATTACAATACGATTGGTAGGTTAAAAAATTAATAATCCTACCCGAGTTGCAAGCCACTAATTTTTGGAGGTTGAACATAGCCGCCCGTTATGTTTATCATTTAGCACCAAGTCCAAACTAATGAAATATTTTTATCAAAAATCCCTTCGACTTAAAATTGTGACCTACCATTCGATAAGTCAATCCTGGAATCTTGCGTGATCGGTGTTTTTATTTTTTATTTTTATTTAAAATTTTTTCTTTCGAAACTAAGCCTCCATTTGATCTCCATTAATTTACATTCCATTAAATTTTATTTTTCTCTCTTCTATTTTTAACCACACAATCTTTCATAAAATAATATTATACGTCAATCGAAAATCTTATCTTCTCTTTAAACCACTCATTTTTCAAAAAAATATTATTCCACCCATTAATTTTTCAACGTAATGGGGGCCAAACATGGGTTAAGTTTCTCAATGTTACGCTATTTATTACAGTATTGCACGACATATTAGACCCAAACAATTCAATTAGGGGTTATTAGGATTGTTTGACAAGACTTTTGAAAAATTAAAATTGTTTTTGAAATTAAAAAGACACTTTTAAATATATTTAAATAGTTTTTGCAAAATTATTTTATTTAGTTAAAAGTATTTTAAAAAAAGTCAATATAACGTAACTTTCTTAAAAAAAAAATTGTCTTGCAAAAAGTTAAAGTAGAAATAGAAGTTCTATCCGTAAACACGTTGTTATAAAAATAATATTGACCGGTGACTTTATAAAAATTCAATTTGTGTCATGTAGTCAAATCAAACTTTATTAATCATTTAGACAATAGCTGGATTGAATTCAATAATCTCAATCACTAATCCTAATTATAATTGTTAAGGTATTATCTTAAAACTTGTTCGACAGTGATTATGAGTGAAAAAAATTAACAGTAAAAAATTTAATATTAAAATTAAAAATAACGGTTGAAATAGTAAAATAGCAGTAAAAAATATAATATTTTGGAATGAAAAATTGCTACCAAACTGGACTTAATATCAATTAATTATTAATCACCGAATGCCTAATCCAATAGTCGGACCAATTAGGCTAAACAGAACTAATACAAGTTGAATGATGAATTGGTGGTTTGTCGTTAAAAGCCCCGCCACCTCCAATACATTTCCAAAAATAAATAAATAAATAAAATCTCTTTTCATAATCTGCTTATTTTATAGACGAGTACAATCTGTTTAAAGGATGAAGAAGCAGAATACCACCGCCGCCACCGGACGCGGACGCCAGCAACCGGAGGTACGGTTACATAATTTACTTTTGTTCTTTTTATATTTTGCATGAATTGAGAGGATTGCAGGAATATTGGGTTGAAATTTGGTGTTTTGGTTGCACGTGCTTGCAGCCTTTTTGGCCTCGCGTCGTTGTGCGCAAGTTACTCAACATCAACGCCAAGAACTCCGATTACACTGCCGATTCTGACTCCGGCTCAGATTCTGACCAAGGTTTAGTTTACTTCCGTAAATGCTGTTCTATTCTACAAGCTCTCAAAATTTTCAGTTTGTATTTATTTCAATTTTCCTTGGGATTTTACAGAAACTTGTGATTGGCCGAGAGAATCACGATTTAAGAAGGAGAAAAGCGATGAAGTTCAGATCGATGATAATGGTAATAAGATTTTGTTCAAAATTCAAATTGTTAAATTTTTCCATCAATATACTTGCTTTTGGATGAACTTTTTTGTGATCTGTGATCTATATAGCTATGCATACTATCCCAGAGGCTCTTCCCAGGCTAAGAAGACGAAATTCAGAGACATTTAGATCTCAGTATATAAACAATAAGAAAATCAGGTAATTCTTTACATTTTGAAGAACAAACTGGGGCTGATTATTGCTGAGGTTAATGAGCAAAACATCATTGGATTTTTTGGTAGAGTTAACGTGTAGCGAGGTTTTAATTTATTTATTATTGTATTTTTCCTTGCTAGAATATGTGCTGCCACATGGAATGTTGGCGGAAGAGTTCCTTCAGACGACCTAGATCTTGATGATTGGTTAGATATTAATGATCCCGCCGACTTGTATGTAATTGGGTGAGTTGCTCAATTGAAACCATGATTCAACTTAAGTATCTTATACGGAATCAGTTCTCGTTATTCTATGTACTTTCTGTCTACAGCCTTCAGGAGATTATACCATTAAATGCTGGAAACATATTTGGTGCTGAAGATAGTCGTCCAGTTTCAAAGTGGGAAAACATAATTCGTGAAAATCTGAACAGAATTCCACCAGTGACTAAGCTTAAATGCTATAGTGATCCTGCTTCTCCATCCAGGTTTAAGCCATCTGAAGATACCCCAGACATTGAGGATGAAATTTTATTTGAATCAGACAGTGATTTAGAGGAGGAAATCTACCCATTGGATGAAGAACCGAACAATCTTGATGAAATCAAGGATGGAATAGTTGGAGGAGAAAATTTCGTTGATGCTGATGCCTTGGTGTCCAAAGAGGAGCAACAAGAATTTGATTCTCCAAAGAGGCTCAACCGATTGAACTGCTTTAGAACAGATGATTCAGAAGAAAATGGAGAGCCTCGAACTACCCACTATATCAATAAATTAACGAAAACACTTAGTAGCACAGAAAGGATAGGTTTAAGCTGGCCGGAGCTACCACTAGATCTTCTGTCTCAGCAAAGTTTTGAAAGACCAAATTCCTTAACATCTACGAAATCTTTCAAAGCTTACAAATCTTTTAGAACATATAGTTCTTTTAAGTCAAATGAGAACAGTGAAAATAGAATGCGATCTGATATAGCTTCACTCATTGAAGTTGACCTTGAATCCCTAATAAATCGTAAAAGAAAGCCCCCATATGTAAGGATAGTAAGCAAGCAAATGGTTGGTATACTTATTACCATATGGGTCCGCCGGAGCTTGCGAAGGCATATACAGCACCTCAATGTCTCTACTGTTGGTGTTGGCGTCATGGGTTACATAGGCAACAAGGTGTGTTCTTTCCTCTGTATCTTAGCTTGCTTTTTGGTAAATATGTCTGTTTTGTCAACATATCCTATTTCATTTGTTGTATATTTTGGAATTTCTCATGGTAAAACATGGAAGAAAATTATTCCGTGAACATTGCTTTCACCATTGATTCAAAATATGAACCACAGACATCTGGAATGTAAACAATGGATAACTTTCTTGCAAGTTATGCATCTAATAATGAATGACCATAAACAAAGAGTTGTAGGTCTGTGTTCAACCAAGGGGGCTATTAATGTTCCCATTATTTAAAGTCATGTATTAGTACATTAGATTCCTAGTAGAGCTAATCGAGCATCATGAGGAATCTTAAAATTGATTCAGGGTAATTAGAGCCATTCTTTTTGCTTGTGTCATGGTCATTCCTTTTGTACATTGAAATAAATAACCACCAAATTGGTTTCCTTGTTAATTGGCTATTATGTGGGTAAATCTGACTTGAACTGGAATCTCCAGTTTACCTTTCTCATCTTTCATTTCTACAGTTTGACAGTTAAGATAGAGAACCAAAGTAGCTTCACATTCACTTTATGTTTGACATGATTCCTGCTTCTTGTTGTTTTAGTCAGTGTTCATTTCTATCTTTTATTTATTTGTTGTACTGGATGAACGTGTACAAGTGGAATCTTGAAAGCTGATTTCTAAACACATCGGATCATGCTCAGATAGTCGTTCTTTACATATTAGATATCAACAGAATTGATTATGAAGTGAATGTATCAGATTCCAATTCGTCGTATATCAATACTATCATTTTTTCCTTTCAGGGATCAATATCAGTTAGCATGTCTATATATCAAACGCTCTTCTGTTTTGTTTGCACTCACCTAACGTCTGGTGAGAAAGATTGGGATGCAGTCAAAAGAAGTGCTGATGTTCATGAAATACATAGACGGACACGTTTCAATTCACTCTCTGCTATTGGACTTCCTAAGAGCATCTATGACCATGAGTAAGTAAATTGAATCCTTTCCTCAGTTCTTTTCACTTTTTTCCCCCTTTTCTTTCCAATATTTGTGGAGGTACGTGGTAACTCTAAGTAAACTAGGTTGCTATCTTTGAAAGTAATCTGCATCAATGAATTTGTCAAAAAATGGAAAAGTAAAAGAATTGGGACATCTTGGATGATGATTGACTATCCTATGATAAGTCTCTGATGCCATGCCATTTGCTTCTTGATCTTGAATTCAAGGCAATATAAATGTCTTTCAATTTTCGTAAGTATTTGGACACTTTTTTCACTTTGATTGGTAGCAAGACTTCGGTTGTTGTTGTATCATATATTTTTGGTTATAGGATCTAATTAGTAGACCAGTAATTGTACTTGTAAATATGAATGTGCAAACGATCACTTACTATTTGCAACTTTCATATTACTAGCTCTGCTCAAATGACCTTCATCTGGTCGCAGGAGAATAATCTGGCTGGGTGACCTAAATTATCGCATCAATTTGTCCTATGAGAAAACAAGAGAGCTGATCTCCAAAAAGGACTGGTCCAACTTAATTAAGTATGATCAGGTGAAACTTGAATTTTTTGACTTTTCTTTAATTGATAGAATAATTAATATTCAAGTCCTGCTCAGTATTATGAGCATATACTTTTGTGGAAATGTTGACTAAGGACTAGAATCTTCTGCACTATTTGCTGACACCTAAATTCATACAACTTAACAAAAGAAGACAAACACAATAGCATTGAGAAATGTAATGATGTCAATAATTATGTTTAACTTTACCTTTGACATGTATTTTGTCTTAATTAATGTTCATTTAATGTGGAGTTGTCTTATACGTTGTAGTTTGTACCATAATATGTCGAAAAATTCCTTCATTGGCAGCTAAGCAGTGAGTTCAGAAAAGGTCGTGCATTTGATGGATGGTCTGAAGGTACTCTCAACTTTGCACCAACTTACAAATATGAGACAAATTCCAAGTCTTATCATGGAGAGGATCCAAGGGCTGGGAGGCGAACTCCTGCATGGTACGTATATATCTTAGTGGCGTTCTTTATGATGCAAAGTCTCTGATCTTGTAGACATCCAAATAATTTGTTTCTAGCACCCTTCCCTTTAGTAGTCTTGAACCATCTATCAAGTCCAATTCAAATTGTGATAATTCTACTTGTTTCTCTGGTTTTGTTTTTTTCTCTTCCAATATCAGCTTTTTGTGTGTGTGTGTTGTGCCCGCTCCACTAATGTCAACATATACTTCATCCTTAAAAGATTTCTTTTGTTTCTTGAAGTGTTTTACATTTAATTTTTTTTTTTTTTTTTTTTTTTTTTTTTTTTTTTTTTTTTTTTTTTTTTTATCTTTTCAGGTGTGATCGTATTCTTTCCTTTGGGACGGGCATGAGATTGCTAAGCTATGGGAGGACCGAACTTATGCTATCTGATCACCGGCCTGTGAGTGCCTCTTTTACTGTGGACGTTGAAGAATTTTCTTCGAGGAAGTTGCAAAGAGCACTCACCTTGACTGATGCCGAAGTTGAAGAGAGCGAGATCGGAATCTGTCATGGAATTAGCATGTTAAGATTAGGAGAGGTGAGTATTGTACCATATTACCAGACAATTCTTTGTCCCAATCTATGTGCAGATTATTGGTCAATCATAACATTGACACTGAGCTAAATTATTATCGTTTGTTTGCTTGTTGAAGCAGGATGCATCATATCGGGAGCGTTAAGTACGGTCAATACATGAAAATATTCAAAATGTTGTAAGCTGGAGCATATTCATAGTATAAAGTACTGGATACGTCATGAAGTAATAAACATTATTATAATCTTCCTTAGCAACGTACCATTAAGGTTGTATATTTTGGTTAGTTTATAATTGTTTTAAGTGTGTATTCTCGTTATCCTCATAATATGTGTTTGAAATAGATTGTACCGCACATAAATTTTGTTATCCAATGCGCTGGATAGTGCCGACAGTCATTTGTATCTTCGTAAATTAATCAATTTTCCCATAAAAATTGTATGTTCAATATTTTAAATGATGCTTAATTATGTTGGAATTGGATTGGTTGCTATTGCAATGTTTTTGCACGAACATGGGTCGAACCCTAAAAAGTGAAGGGCGGGCACTCTCTGAATTCAACTAAAAATGCATCAAAGGAACATCGGGAATAAAATAAAGCATGCATATGTCATAATCTCTTCCAATGAACATAGCTTTTCTTGGACTATATTCCAAGAGGAAATAGATCCCCCATCAATCATTCCAAAATCCCACTTTTTAAGACCTTTCATTCTTGACCATCAAATACGAAACTCAACCAAATCAAGCACTTTAAGCATCACAGACTTTATGAATAAAGGTTCATTGCAAATTATCTAGAGAATAGAATCATTAAAAAACTCACCAGGTAAACAAGATTCCCATTTCATTCAATAGGGCTTCATCTAGTCTACACATTTCATCAATGTAAGAAACACACTACCGAACATTGTTACAGGAAGAAAATTAAATTTCTATACATAATTTGGGTATCACCGTTGCCCTCTGTTTTTCTTCTTTTTTTCATTTTTTTTTTTTCCTGAACAAACGTTAACACCATCCAGGGAGTTGGAAGTCTCTTCAATTGTTCAAGATTTCAGGATCTCTCAGCCAGTACTGCTGAAACCTTTGCCTTGCATATTCCATATAATCAAAGTCAATATGATTCACATATGCCTGCAGAGTCCAAAAATAAGCACACATATTGAATCCTCACTTATTTACACATAAAAAGAACAGAAGGAAAAATAAAATGAAAAACGATTACCGAGATTAACCCCCACAATCCCCAGAAGATATGGTTTGCCAGAGTGAACTTCTCTATATCGTCTGCGAGCTGCTTTGCTTCAGCGTCACTGGATTGATGGCCTGCATACATTATTGAAATGTTAACTCATATATGTTGGAACGTGAGAAACCTATTTACACTGTATGCTTATCACCTCGAGCTTGATCATATTACAGTCCTAATATTATAAAAATATCAAGGATATTTTGGTGTGTGAGACGCGTCAAGAAAGACTTGTTCTTTATTCTCCATTACAGCGAAAAAACTGCATAGAGTAGTAGATGCAGCTCTCGTATTGAAGGTGAACCACTATAAATTTGTGTTTGCTTTGCCTATTTCTCTATTTATTTAACCCTCGTAAAAAAAGGGATCAGAATGCAATTCAAGAATATATCAACTAAGATCAATGAAAATTTTTCTCATAATTCAACTTGAAAGGGTCATTTTCAGTCAGTCAACCATGAACTAAAAAAGGGATCAGAATTTAATTCAAGAATATATCAACTAACATCAGTGAAAAAAGTTCTCATAATTCAACTTGAAAGGGTCATTTTCAGTCAGTCAAGCATGAACATTAGTTGAATTGCCAAGAATTGGATAAGGATTAAGTAACTTAGGATTAACATGGATTAGTCTTAATATGTGGTCCCTGTAGCAGCAATTTTTATCCCTACTGACCAAACAAGAAATCAAAGGCAATAAAAGAGACGTGACCAGGTTGGATAATTGGCCTTTCTCCCATTTAAAGATCACTACAAGGCAAAAGGGAAGTATAATACTTCGATGATATCTCAGTCGAAAACTTAAAATACATATATGAAAAGGGTCACACCACGAACACGAATATCTGGTACAATTCAAAACAACTACGTAGAGAACAAACCTGTAGATCCGAGATATTTATGTATGAATCTTAGACGCTCCTCTTGATCTGTTGCCAAAGCCAAATATAAATGTCAAACAATCACTATTGAGTTATACCTCTTAATCCTGTTCTAGTTTGACATATGGAGAAAGAATAATATGATAAAGAACAAGTAAAACTTGCATACAAATTCCAATCATGGTAGTTGAAATTACTGACCGGGGTATTTGCTATAATCCAAGATATGAGGCTTCTCAGTGTGATAATTTGCTGCCATCTCACAGAAGTGATTGGCAAGATCATAAGCAATAGGATTGTAACTAGCATACTCATAATCCTGTAAAAGAAATAAAAAATCATACGAAGTCAGAACATAGTTTCCTCATCTGAGTAAATATGTCCCTGTTTGTCACCCATTATTTGAAAAATTAAAGAGTTTTGAATAGTATTTTTTAGAGAATATATTGTTAAAAAGTAAAGAAATTTTATTGATTTGTGTGTAGAATATTTTATTGTGTGAATGTGTCATGGAGAATGATATTGTAGCAAACAATTTAAAATTTTAAAGGTCGATAAACAGTAGCAAATAATTATTTCATCATTTCTCCCAAATACATTTAAGGATTGAAGCAGAACTTACAATTAGAGTGATGGATTTTGCCTTGTCATCAATCATTATGTTACCATATTGCAGATCATTGTGGCAAAAACCAATTTGTTGGTGGTGACCTGATAATGCCTTTTCCAATGAGTCAATCTCCGTTCCTAATTTATCCAAGTGAAATTCCTTCACATGTTCCAGGGAGCACAAACTCTTGGCCTCGCTAAGCCAATTTCTGCAGAAGATATAAAGTCAGTTGAAAAAAAATCTTCTAATGCAAACAATTACTAATTTGGTAGCAGATTGGTACCTCATTCTGTCCCACAAGACTACATTCTTTGATCCCGGCATATCAAGATAATGAAATTCCTTCATTTTTGCAGCTATCAGAGCGGAAATTTCTGGGTCACGAAGGTCAGAAGCTGATAGAGTCTGTGAGGCCAAAAGTAGATGGCAAAAGAGACCAAATGATTAATTTTCAGCGAATTTTCAAAATATAATAAACCCGACCTTTGACAAAGAAGGTTGAAGTAAAACTCTAAAGACAAAAACTCAGATCGACTGATTCCTGAGTCAGCATAACATAAATAAGATTAGAAAACATTGAAAATTATGTGGCTCAAAAGATCACATTCATTCGCACATGCCACATTCAGCCTTTCTCTACAAGGATTGAAAATGTAAATTGACTTCAACTAGATTAACAGAATTTCATCATTCTATCGCATCGATATGACATCATATGTAAGTATCCAACTAGAAAACCAGAGCATTGGAGTTTTTGGATCGATGGCTTTGCTTATCGAACTGTATACTGTAATTGTCTACTGCAAACACCTCCATAATATTTTACAAATTTAAGAGGACAAAATTCTCAAAGCTTTAATTCGTATTTGCTTTATTCTGCTCCTTTTAATCACTTACACATGATTTAGAATCTTTTTCTCAAAGTGGAAACAAACTCCACATGGTACCAAGGACTAAAATTCCTAATTTTTAGAAGGCATTTTTTCTTGGAATAAACGGCACCATCAATCTGGAAAAATAGACATCATCTGCTAGCAAAAATATCTTCTACCAGACAAGAAAAACCGGAAAACTTAGAATGAAATTGAAATTAATTTTCACATACCCTGGCATGAATGAACTCCTCGACTCGCCCCTCCTTAAATTGACCAAGAAGCTTAGGTCCATGACCATGAGTCGACATACATTTAAAAGTGCGAATTTCCTCATCCCGGTCGAAGAAAAGCTCGACCCCTTCGCCATAAATTCTAATCAAAACTGTTCTTGGCAAATTTTCCATTTTTGTTGGCCAGCTTATTTGATAAATTTCATTAGTCATGGCACCACTCAAATGAATCACCTTCAAATTACTTGAATCAAACACATCTCCCCATTCTGAAGCCAAATTTAATAGCAGGTTCATCAATTCATCAGACAAACTACCTTCTACAAATCCATTCGTCTTCACCGCCATAAAAAATAAAAACAATTTTCCCCTTAAATAAAGGAATAAAATTTTAATTAGCATCCATTTCAGAGATCAATATCTATTGTAAAACCACAAAACAAATAATTCAATCGATCTTTTCAAGAAAATTCAATGATTATAGCAGGTATCATAACCAATTTCAAGAACCCAAATAATCCAAAACAAAAATGAATTCGAGAACTTACTTTGAGATAGAAAATGAAAGTTGTTGAAGATTTTTTTATGGGCAAATGTGAATTGAACTTAAGAAGGGCTAAAACATTGAAGGTTGAAGAAAACTCCCCTCTATATATAGATATATAATTGTAAGTCATAGTCATATACACCAAGAATCTGCATTTGCTATGTGAGTGGGGGTGGGGTGCACACATATAACAGATTGAGCCTATCATGGTTTACGTTTATCACACGCTTCGAAACGCGTACCCGAGGATTACTTCGTATTATCTGGATATAAAGAACTAATCAAGATATGACCAATAGAAAGTGGACACGTTGGCAGTGTTGTAACGCCGGGAGAAACTGGGTTGTAACAGTAAACCGTCATAACTAACGTCGGTACGGAACTGAACTTCTATCTGCCAATCAAGCCGTTCGATGCATGACACGTGTTACTTTATTGGCTCCTGAGAATCAAAAATAATATTACAAAATAAGAAATAAGGAAATGAAATCCCAATACTGTCCCAGCTAAGCTAACTTTCATAAAATCTCGATCGTCGCTGAGAAAGGGGGCCCGATTGACATCCTCAATCGGGTTTCTAGAGAAAGATCCCAATAGTTATTAAATGCATAATTATCATACCCAACTGAATTAGAGTTAATCATGTCAATACTCATGAACCGTCAAGTTAAAAATTATAGCTTGACGTTACCAACCTACTATGACAAACCAACTTGTGAATCAATCGAGACGGGATCAGACTAATTTCAATTTAACTTCCTGTTTGGTTCTCATTTTCTAAAACTCATTTTTCATAAATTTATTTTTAACGATATATTTTATGAGACTTACAACTTTCATTATTTTTTCAATTATACATTTCATTAACTTTTATTAAAATTTAATTTTTTTTATTTTTAATTTTTTTTAGCTTATTCAAATAGGGTGCTTAAATTATTTTCGAGTTGGATCATTATATATCAGGATCATCTAGCAGAACCATTTAACCTTCCGAATTGGACACATACCCACCAATTATATGTGCGTCAAGGTCAACAATAAAGATAAGCCTTGAAATAAAAGTTTATTCCACGTTTTTTGCGTAAGAAGATTAACATTGGAGATTAATTTAGAAAGTAAACATTGTAAATATTAATAAACAAACCGAACATTTGTCGTATTTTACATTGTATCATCATATTATTTAATAAAAAGAAATTGTATTGACCCCTCTCACTAATCGGCTCTTGCGTTCAAAGACGCTAATAGGGCAACGAGAAAGAGATTCCAAAAATGATTAAAGCGTTACATGCTGATTGACTAGATTTAAATATGGACGGTGCCGATTTTATTAGCAATTTTAATATATAGTGCTGGGGCCCACATGTGGGCCACATAAAATGGCAACAATCTTTGTTTTGTATGAATTGTACATGTACTAAAAAAAAGGTTGAACCCCAACCTTAAGGGTCCCCCACCGCCACTGTCCTGGAGCACCGTGAGGGAGGTAAATCGCAGGTTATGCCTCAAAGGGTATAGGGTGGAAGGCTGCTTGTACACTTACACTTACCCAAGAGCCAAATCCATATTTCAGGATTCGAACCCTTGACGCGGCAGCCTCAAGCAAAGCTGGATTTCTCCACCCTCCCCTTTTACCACTTGGAGATGTGTCCTGGGGCATTGTACATATACTATATTGTATGTAACATTCAATATGAAGAAAAGGTGTCTCAAAATATCAAGAAATGGGGACAAACTATTTTAATGACACACCCACAAAAATTGACAAATTAATCAAGGAAAATGACCCACTATTCAATTTAATTTTTCGAGATGGGATAGAACAAAAAATGAAGAGAAATATTTTGTAGTCAATGTTTATAAAATCTAGTATTTTTCAAAGATATTATACAGTTAGGCATTGATGACGAAAATGATAAATATATTTGTCTACTGTCAATTTAAATATCTCTTTCTATTCAATGGAGACGTAATTCAAAGTTCTCTAGTCTTAGGGGTTGTCTGGTAGAGATTATCCCAAAATTTTCATTATAATTCCGAACGTTATACAGGAAAAGGGGCCCCACTGTAGCAGCATTTTTTGACTGCCTTCGTACCATTCAATTAAATTATTTGGCGAAAAGACGAGAGTGCCCCTCAATAAATGCATTAAATATTATTAAATGAGTGCATTTTTGGCAATTGAAATAATGTGATGATGGTTGCCAGTACTTGTTGTCAATTATTGCGGCTGAAGTCTGTGCAGCAGACTTTTACAACGGTAGGATTTTCGATAATAATTTTGAGAGAATTTCTATCAGACGGTCCCTAAGTTAGGAGTGGAAAAAAAGCCTATCTATCTGCCTATCTTCGACTCAACACTATCTCCATTAGATAAAGAAAGAGAGAGAAAAAAATAATTCTTATTTATCATGCTGTGTATTCTATTGTATAACGGCATCAAACTTATCCAACGCCCTTTTTGCAATTCTATTGCAAAAAGTAGTTGATTTTCTTGTTTCTTCAGCTACTAATTATTTTTCATGTTATGAACCTTGTTTTCGAGGGGTTGTTCGGGTTATACTCATGTTGAGTCCTCAAATTGTGCAATGAGTTAACTTCCACATCTATATTAAACCCTTTTTTTATTTTATTTTTATTTTTAATGACTCAAATGTTCAAATTTCCCCCGACTAATCTTGAGAAGTGGCAGTCTTCCCTCCTGGTTCGTCACCCGAGTAAATTTGAATGCGGTCACAACTTATACACTCTTGAATCGGACATTCGGAATACAATTCTCCTTCCTATGGATCTCTTTTTATGATGTGCGGACAGTACTCCCGGAGAAACGACAAGTCAATAATAACTTTACCTTTACAAGACATCTGCATTCTAACATAAATGTTGCCTATTAGTTGTTGTGAAAATTCGAACGTCCAGTATTCTGTAAAAAACTCTCATACTTTACCACTGCGCCATGTCCATTGAGACAAGCTTGTTTTAACTTGATTTAGCTTTCCAACAAGTAAGAATAAACTTAGTCTGTGTAACGGATTAATTAAATACCAACACTCAATTTCCAAATGACTGATGCGTGGTGGTGGTGTCAAGTACTCTTGAAATATACATATATGTGAAGGTGATTTATGCACGATTCACTTAAAACAAAAATTAAAAACAAATTGAGCTTTGAATAATAAGGCCTCTATACTTCCAGACTGGGCTCTTCTGTTTTGAACGCAATCTTGTGGGCTTATTATGGTCTATGAGCTGCATACAGTGTGAATCAGGCCCAATTTCATCCCAAGCGTCCGGTTTGAGCACTGATGTGACCCATTTTTTCGACCAAGTGACTTCACCAACTAGTCTTACTACAAGAAAAATATCCATGTATATAGTCGATCTCGTGGGTGGTATATCTAAGTGGTTAATCGATAATTTTAGGCAGAACTAGATAGTATAATGGATAATTTATATAAATTCCTGATTTAGAAGGCCTAGTAATATTTTGGCATTGCAAATAGGCCAAGGAACATAGAGCAATGCATATAAAGTTCGAGATAAAGGACGCTGGTAAGATTTTTGTTTTAAAGAAACTTGGTTTTGACAAGTTATGCTGAACTGTCAATCGAGTTTAAAATATCGAATCCTGATAATAACTAATCTGCTGTAAATGCAATACTTTTATGAGGAATCTACTCTTTCTTAAGATTTTATATCTGTACTTTCATTAAGCTATTCACTCTTACTCTGTAGCACGGACATTTCAACTAAGATAACGTGTCCGTGTCCAACAAGTGTTGATACTGACACTCCTTGGACACTCTACCATAAACATTTTTCATTTCTATAAAAAAATAAAATATTATATATATTTAATTCAAAACTATTTGTAAATAACAAATAGGTATATTTAAAAGATTTCAACAAGAAAAGCTAATAACAAGTGTAAAACTAAATTTATATTATATAAATGAAATTTTTTAAAGAATCTAATCAGCACGTAGGCGACATATCGTGTCAGTATTTATTTGTTTGAAAAATTGTTTGTTGACGTATCCGATATCGTATCGAATATAATGTCTGTATCGGTGCATCATAGCTCTTAGTCAAACACAAATAAACCAATGTGATATGTGAGTGGAGAATTCTAAGAGATTATGGCTGTCCTCCAATAGAGTGTAACAATAACTTCACTCGAGTCACTGGCACAAAAATTGGCAAGCGTCAGAAATACATAGAAGTTGCATTTCATCCTATCAAAATCTATTGTGAAGCCTTACAGGAGGCACCAGAAAGCAAAAAATTGCGAAATAAATCAAAGAAATTTGAAAATTTAAATTTAAAAAAGCCAAGTTAAATGTATTTGGAAATTCAGTGGGGGCGAGTGCACCCACTGGTCCCTTAATGGGTCAGCCCCTACCAGAAAGTGCTGATATATCAGTTTTTAGCGTGGAACTGGGCAGCAGCACGACTAACAGTACCTCAAGTGTAAAGCCCTCAGAGAAAGAATCGAGCCCTCCCCGTTTACCTTCCCCAGCAACTGCTGCCAAGAATATTGAGAACCAGACCCAATAACAGAAAATGCGCTACCAACTACACTACGATAACATGTACATATTGGATCAACTCCAAAGGTCGGTTTCTACTAGATAATTTCGAAATGTGGACAAGAAAAGCCCATTGAACCTACATGCAGTTGATAATTAAGAGATTTGGAAGACTGAACAGAGATATCTTTACATGTTATTCAACTTAATTTTTGCTATCGTGTTTTCCCTTATAATTAATAATTTAAAAGTATAAAACTATAGTGTTTCAATGGACAATGCTAAGACTGATAATCTAATAGAGGAAGTTTATTGTACAAAATTTAAAAAAAAAAGTCACTATTCTTTTCCTTGCATATTGCATACTTTTTCGTCATCAAAGGAACAGATTAGTCAGTCTTTATTTATTTATTTTTTATTTTAGCAGTCGATATTCAAGTGCATTGTCTAACAGGAAAGAAAGAATACACGTTAAGCATGGAACTCATATTTAATTATTTGAAAAATACGTTCTTTACAATCAAATAATCCACCAGACAATGAAAAATTCGACAAATGTAGAGCTTACACTCTGTACCTGATATCATCAAATTTGCTCTTAATCCACTTGAAACTCTCTCTTACAGATGCTTTAACTTTACCTTCTCTAGTAAACATGTTATATGCAGCAATCCTCTTCTTCCTCTTCATTTCGGGATCATTTGATGCCGCGAAAGCTTCATCTTTCGTGCTTGGGCCATTAAAAATGTACGAATTTGCTCGATCTTGAAACCCATACCCAAATTCAGTTGAGCAAGAGGAAGAGTACTGGGGATACGATCTGCTTTTTTCCATGCTCATATTTCAACTTTGATCATACGAAACATTTATTTCTTTTCCATCATACATATAAGCTCAAAAGGATAAAAGTAATGCATCTCATGCAAAATAAAGTTGATTTTGGCGAACTTTTTGGTTCACGACTTTTTAGAAAAATTATAAAGGAGAGATCAATAAGTGACCTCAATAGGTAATGGGTATCAAGATTAGTGAAAGTATGTTTCATTTCAAAATATATTAATATTATTAAAGCTGAGTCATTTTGACTTCTATAGATCTGTTGTTTCATTTTTATTACCCTTAAAATAAAATCTTGACACATTGCTGCAATTTCGAAGTATCAAAACTTCAGTGAACATCATAACTATGTACAATCTTAAAAATGTATCTCTAAAATTTTGATACTTCAAAATTGTAGTGAGATGTTAATATGTTACTATGAAACAACAAAACATGACAAAAGAGTAGGAATCCAATTTATCTCAATTATCAGTATAAAATCGTATATCGAAGTTTTTTTTTTTTTTTTTTTCTTTGTTGAATTAGGGCATTGCATGCAATGAATGAAGACTTGATGATGGTGAATCGTTTGGAGAAATTTAGGGGGTACAAAGTTATGTGGGGGCAGTGGAGAGTATGAAATGGAATTGGGGGGCATGTGATTGGTGTTGGAAAGATGTTAGCTTTTGGCGGTCACGCTGGGAATCATGAGAGGTGATGGGGTGGGGACTAAGTGTCTTGGATGCTATTGTAATGAGATGATATGAATTCACATGTTGATGGGGTCCATAGAGCTTAAGGTTTGATTTAATTAGTAATTTATTGCTTTATAAGTTATGAACCAAAAAGATGATATATATTGGTTAAAGCAAAAGTATGTAGCAAGAATGAAACCTTTGTTAGGATGATTCCTTAGAATTTTAGCTAGAGATTTCAAAGGATATTGTTGGGTGTTTTTCTTGTTTTACAAGAATGAAAGGTTAGAAAGTGATTCTCTTGGACGGACCCATGTAGGCCGCAGACCAAGAGACTCATACCTAGTATGGTGAGTGCAAGTAGCTAGTTTGACCTTATTTATACCTCTAAATGTTCCACTTCTAGAGGTTTAAATGTCCATTGGACTGTCTAACGAGGTGGCTCGTGCGGAGCTTGATTCTCTAGTTCTGCTGCCTGCACTAGTTGCTCACTGAGTCCCAGAAAAAAAAAAAAAGAAGAAGAAGAAGAAAAAGAAAGAAAGAAAAATGATAGAAGAAAGTGTTGGGTTGTAATGCCAAAATTCAATCCAATAGATAAGTTGGCATGTTATGATCCAATCCAGTCCGTTTGCTATTGTTTGATAATTTCACAAGTGAGCCCAAAAGGCTTCTACTGTTTCCTAGTTAATATCAGATGTCTGATTTTCTTCGAGAAAAATAGGGTTTTCTCTTTCTGTCCTTGTTTTGTCCTCTCTCCTCGCCTTCAACCTCCATGTGAACAATTTTTGGGTATTTTGAGTGAATCTTTGGCGTCTTTTTTGATTCTGTATGAGAAGAGTGGTTTGTGGCATCAGTGTGATACAGAAATGTACAATATAGTCTGAGCCTGTTTTGTTAAATTTTGATGCCTTTGGTGATCTGGTTCGTGTTGTAAAGTTTCTGTAAGGGTTTGTAATTTTTGGGTCTTCGAGGGTGATTTTGTACAATAAAAAGGAAATAGGAAAAAAAGATTAAAGATTATGTGACAGCCTATGAATGTTCCATTGAGTTGTATCTACTATTAGGGATTCTTTTGCGCTAATAAAAACACAGACTTCGCGTTACTATGTTGCATTTTTTCTTCTTTCCTTTTTTTTAAATGTATTTGTCCTCCACCAATAACGAATGCACAAGGTTATCAAATATGCCTTAGAGATACTATGATATACCTCTTTGAATGTTGTTGGCGTAAGTGCACTTAACAAAAATAAGAGGAAAAAAAATGATACTTCACCATTTTCCACAGGTACAATGAAAGGAAAACATGGATCTATATATTTACTCTTGTTATATCTTATGTTATAACCATTCATATGTGTCTTTTACATTCGTATTACATCAACTATAGTTGGGGATTAAAAAGACATTCTTTGTGTCGCTTGACACTGTGGGTACGATAACCTGCAACGCACTTGCACTTTGCAATCTTATTCAAATAGTTTTGATTTACGTGCAAAATTATTTTATTGAGAGAATGTATGGTGTTGACTTTGCGAATTGGACCTCCACGTGGCCAACCGAGAGCCACTCCATGTGTTCCTCCCTTCACACAACAACGCACGATCAGGAACACACGGTCGAAATCAAGTGGGGTGGCGGCAGCCGCATACACTCCGACGGTTAAGTCAGTGGTCGATGATTGGAACAGTGCCGAAATTGTGTAAAAGAGTAGGGAAGAGAATATATAATGCTTGAATGTGGAGAGCTTAGCTTAGTATGAGTTTATCTTTGCCTCTTGCCAAACCTTGAGTATTTATAGACGATGAGCATTGTTGGATGTGGGACACGTGTATGGATCTTGACAGCCTGAGACTTTTGTTCGTAAGCATTAATCAGTCGCGTCTAGAGTGGGCGGGTTATTAATTCTCCTAAATTGAGTTGACATAAAGTTGATGTCACATCACCTAGACCCATGGAGATGTCACATCCATAGGGGATCCTGACATAGATATGCTTCTGAAAATGGCGACGGAGGTGTCTGTTAAGGGAGCACCTAGGATAGCCAAGCGCTTCAGTTATAGGGGACGTTTCGTTCGTTTCAGTACATTTAGTTTAAAAAGTGTGTGCCTTGTGATGCATTAAGTTGGAGTTCGACTGAAGTCGACACCACTTCGAAACCACGTCGTTGGGACATGTGGCACTTCGTAGACAAGAGGGACACTATTGCCGAAGTGGTTTAGTACGGGGCATAACAGTGGTCCTCCAAGTTCAGGCATGAATATTCATATCATGGGTGGACTTATTTATCTGATTGTGCGGACCTTAAGAGGATATTTGCAATATTTGGTGAAGTGTCAACGTTAAAGTGCAAAGCGAGTAGATGCGTCGAAGACTTTGTGGGTGGAATGTATTGTTAAAACTGAAGCGACGCTGGTAGGGGCTCGTCTTGGTTGGTAGTTCATTAAATCGCGAAGGGCAGTTAATTTTCAGTCAAAGTGTATGAGCCATGATGCTGGGGGCTTAAGGAGCTCATCTACACCTCGGTGCATTGGCCCACAGGGGATGACATGTTGGGAGACGACTTATGCTTTGTAAGAGCTAGGAAACACATCGTTTGAGGCGAAGCTCTGAAAAGCTGAGGAAGAAGCGTATCTGCAACCGGTGCATTGACCCACAGGAGATGACGCTTTGGGAGATGGCTGAGCTTTGTAAAGCTTGGAAACGCAGCGTCCGAGGTGAAGAACCTCAGGTGTGTCAAAGCTCTAAAAAGCTGAGGAAAAAGCGTATCTACAATCGGTGAGTTGATCCACAGGGGATGACGCGTTGGGAGATGGCTTAAGCTTTGTAAAGCTTGGAGACGCAGTGTCCGAGACGGATAACCTCAGGTGTGTTAAAGCTCTAAAAAGTTGAAGAAGAATCTATTTGCAATCGGTGCGTTGACCCACAAGAGACGACGCGTTGAGAGATGGCTTAAGCTTTGTAAAGATTGGAGATGCAACGTTCGAGGCGAAGAACCTCAGGTGCGTTGACCTACAGGAGACGACGCGTTGGGAAATGGCTTAAGCTTTGTAAAGTTTGGAGACGCAGCGTCCGAGGCGAAGAACCTCAGGTGCGTCGAAGCTCTAAAAAGCTGATGAGTACGTCATCCAGGCTAATTAGGACAACTTGGCCTTGATCTAGAGTGCCTTATTATGACGTTAATCGATGTGATAGCTATCGCGTATTTTCAAGACGCCAATTGGATGTGATGCCTGTCCCTAGAAAAATGGCTGTTGCGGCTACTTATGGCTGACGGCTGTTGTTGTTCGAGGTGACGCGTTTTATGCGTTCGTGAGGGACACAGGCGGATCTTGGTTGTTGATCAAATTTGGTATTTCATTTCAACGGTCCAAATTTGTGGTACGGCGAACGGCTTAGATCGAAACCAATTGAATTCAACTGTGGGATCGTCTGAGGTCTCCTATAAAAGGATAACTTAGTACCATTCGAACGTTTTCACTTTTTCGAACTCAGAGAATCCCTATTGTTCTCAAAATTTCTTAGCGATTTTTGGTGAGTTTGAGTTTTTCTGCAATTTTCGAAGAATTTAAGGTGTTGGTTTTGAGGTTTTCGGTGTTAGGACACCCATTCCGGTTGACTTTCGTAAGTATTCTTGAGTCATCACAATTTTTTCTTAAAAATGTGGCCTCTGAGGATAGTGGGTGTTCTGGAGGAGACTTGGAGGTTGTTAGGGTAGATGAGCCCATTTTGGTCACTTCGACTGAGATTTTTGAGGTAATTATAGGGAAGGAGAATAACTGGAGACGACCAGATAGTCCTGTAGACACTTCAGTTCTTTGGGGGCTTATGACTATCCTTCCAAATTAAAATCGAACGACCTGGCTAAACTTAGGACCGAGTGAGCCTGCTACCCTAAGCTGGGGTGTGTGGCGATTAGCGAGGCCATCCTTAGGGCGGGGCTCAAGCTACCAATACCTCCCTTCTTTCGGTATGTGTTGAGGTCCTATAGCTTAGCCCCTACTCAGTTAAACCCAAACTCTTGGAGCCATATGGTGGGTTCGTGGATGTTATGGAAGGAGGCGTCTTATGGAGAGGAGATGCCCTTCTTTGTCTTCCAAACTATGTATATAGCTAAGGTTGCAGTGAGGGGGGGATGAAACGAAGGGGTGGTATTACTTGATCTCCTGGGAGACCCATACTCCATTCGTTCTCGACCTGTCGAGCTCCATAAAAGACTAGAAGAGTTCGTGCTGCTAGGCTTCATGGAGGTGGGATACGATAGAGGGGGACCAACTACGCCCCTGACAGCACCAACAAAATACTCAACTCTTAGTAAGTACTAAAACTTCGGATTTACTTGCATATCCATCCCTTTCGGGTCAAAATTTAACTTGTCTATTTTATGTAGGTACACTTCCTCGGTGTGAGTTGTCTATAGAAGACTTCGACACTCTTTGCATTGTATATCAGCATCCTCCGAAGAGGAGATATTATAACGAGCTAAAAAGGAAGAATATCCATTTTTGTGAAGCACAAGTTGATGGCCTCCTAGGGTGAGTGTAGAGGTTACATTATTCCAATCTATGGTTGAAGCGTTTATACTTGATTGATTTTTTATTTTGTTGCAGATGACTTCAACAAGAAGAGACCTCTGAAGCTCGACTTCAAGACCATCCAGAAGATGATGGTTGAAGCTTGGGCCCTGAAAACATCCTCTTCTGCGTATAAGAAGCAGACCAAGGATCTGGTCGTGACGAGCAAAAAGTTTCAGCTTGTCGTGGTTGAGGAGGAAGAAAAAGAGGTCGAGACCCCCTGTTGAAGAAGGGGAAACAATCTAAGGGCCCCACCATGGCGAGGACTGCCATGTGCGAGGCGATAATCCCAACTGAGGTCGTGATCAGAGAAAGGGTTGCTCCTCCGCCAGAGGTTCGCCCGGCTGCCACCATTCCGGCCCCAATTCCTGCAGCACCTTTAGCTCAGTAGCTCGATCAGCAAAGGAAGAAAAGGGCTCTCCCAGAAAAAGAGGTGGATATGTTGGGCTGAAATGAGGAGGAGTTGGTGGGGAAGGTATTGGAGGCTCTTCCCCCTAAGACAGCAGCTGTGGCGGTGGCCTAGAATAAATATTGGATCAAAGCTTGGAGGGATCATACTGCCTCCTGTACTGCGAAGGACCTAGCTTTTGCTAGCACTACGTGCCTCGCCCGAGCTTTGACCACCAATGTTCAACTTGAGGGTTTGGTGAAGGACCTCATGGCTAAAAACGTTGACCTGGCCAAGCAGTTAGAGGCAAACTTCCTGTATGGAGAAGCAGTCCAGGAGGCGGAGGCCAAGATAGCTGAGGTGGAAAGAAAGAGGGTAGAGGCAGAAAGCTAGCTGGGGAGAGCTAACTCTGACGTTGAGAGACTGAGAAAGGAGCTCTATGAGACGGACAGCCAGGTGGCTGCTTTGGCGAGGTGACTTGATCATGCCAACGAGCACTACCTTTGGCTACGAAGGCTCTGGAGGCCTCTAACAAAGAGAAGGATGAGCTGAGGCAGAGGATGGAGGCCCAAGTGGAGGAGATTGAGTCTTTGAAGACTGAGGCGAAGGTGGTCGGTGAGTCAGCTGTGCAGCACTTCATTGACCATTTTAAGAAGCATCCTTTATAGGACACCTTCGCCAACTATTGGGCCTTCTGGAATGCCCAAGCAATGCTAGAGCGGTTGAAGGAGGTTTACCCGACACTAGACATTTCTGTTCTGGGGAAGGAGTTTGGTGAACCTACTAGAGGTCACCCAAATATCTCATCTACCGAGGAAGCTGTCGAGGATCCCCAGGAGGTGGTGGAAGTGGGGAATAAGGTCATAGTGCCAATAGATTAGGGATCACATTGTAATGGCTTCGGCCCAACTTGTAATCTTTTTTTATAGCAATTAATTGAATTTTATTCCAAGTGTTGATACTTCTTTCATTTGTGCTAAACTGTTTATTCTTTTTATAACTTGATTGCTGCTTAAGTCAATAATACTAACTATCAGTAAACGGTTGAGGCGGACAATGGCAATCCATAGAATATAGCGAATTGAAGATTCAAATAACTTGAATTCATCAATCATACACTAAGGCAATCCAAGCGCTTGTCAGATAGGAATAAGTTACAATTTGTGGGTCATAATCAAATCGGATCGAAGCATGCATTTGTTTATTGGTAGTACTTTCTTAGGTGTTCAATATTCCACTGATGAGGCAATACTTTTCTTGCCGTATCTTCGATTTCATAAGTTTTGGGTCAGGATTCTTTGATGATGCGGTACCGGCCTTCCCAGTTTGGTCCAAACACTCTGGAGCTTGTTAGTTTTGATGATGGGAACACCCTTCTGAGTATCAGATCACCTAAGCGTAGAGTTCGGCTCCTGACCCTCAAGTTGTAGTAGTGAGTCATCTTCCTTTGATACATAGTTGGACTTGGGATGAATCTCTTCTTTCTTCCAAGAGATGGAGTCGCACACCCTCGCTTCGTCGTTGTTGATCTCATTGAAGTTTATACGACGATACGAAGGGACTCCCACCTCGATTGAACTCATGGCCTCGGCTCCATAAGTCATGGAGAAAGGCGTTTTCCCTGTTGCGGTTCGACTTGTTGTTCGTATGGCCTAGAGGACATGGGAAAGTTCATCGACCCATGCTCCTTTCGAGGCGTCAAGCTTCCTTTTAGGGTATGTGATAAGAGTATAAAATACCATATTTTACCCCATTAATTATTGCATTCATGTGATTATATTATGTCAAAATGCACTCATTACTCTTATGTTTTTGTTTAGGCCGCATTTTGGTGAAAACAGTGAAGTTTGGAAGAAACAAATGAAAAAGGACCAAAGCGAGAAGATGTGAAAGTTCAGGGACCAAGTTGCAAATAATTCATAGATGAGACGGGCGATGGAATGATGATATGAGAAATTTAGGAGTCCATTGGTGCAATTAGAAGTCAAAAGAAGTTAGAATATGCCTATAATATTTTCACAAATCAAATTCTAACCAGATTTAAGGATTTTCAAATTTTGAGCCGAAAATTGAGATCAACGTTTGACGTAGTAAAAGTCAGAATTTGGAAAGAGCTATTTCTATCAAGATTGTAGTAATTTGAGTTAGCTTTTTCCAATGAAACTTGAATCACTTCAATCTGACGTCCGGAGAGAAAGTTATGACCAAAATATTGAAAGCAATCTCACAGAAGATTTTGGCCGAAAATTTACTTTCCTTATTCGGTTCAACCTCTTGTGGAAACGCGTTTTGCACATGGTTTTAACCCCAAAAAGTCCCAGAATGCCTCCATTCATTCTGGATCACTTTTCTCTCATCCTTGACACAAGAAACTCCATGAAGAACTAAAATCTTTGGTGAAACCATGAAGGAACTCATTAGATTTAGAGATTTCACGTCATAATTTCATATAACTCGAACTTTCTTTGCTTAATAATTTATATATTTGGATTTTCTCATTATGAATTAATATTGAAATTTGTTTAACTTTTAATAAATTGCTCATGGATTCAGTTGTAACGACCCGCACCTCTTGCCCAAGCCGTTAGCTTACGTACTGTGCCCAACTGGTACCAGGATTCAACTTAAATCTTACTTAAGGGAAAGGTTATGAGTTTGAATCCTCGCGGGTTGCGACAGAAAGTCGTGAGGGGTAAGTGGGCGCAAGGCCCACCCAAAGCGAACAGTACGTAAGTTGCCTAATTGGTACCAGGATTCAACTCAAATCTTACTTAAGGGGAATGTTATGAGTTCGAATCCTAGGGGACGCGACAGAAAGCCGTGAAAGGTAAGTGGGCGCAAGGCCCACCCAAAGCGGACAGTACGTAAGCTAAAGGCTTGAACGAGAGGTCCGGGTCGTTGCAAAATGGTCGACAATTCAAAAAGTCAAAATAATGATTTAAAACAAAATCTTGAAATATCTCATCTCAAACTGTAAATTAAAATTTTACATAAAGTGTCGAATGCTCGTACTCTAAGAGAAAAACTAAATACCATGCATAAAAAATTAAAATAATGATATTCTTTTAAACAGAATTTGACGATTATTTTTCTAGAAACTTTACTTGATGACCCCATAAGTATCGCCGGTCAATCTTCCACTCGTCCACACGACCCAATCTAATATAAAAAGTATTGTAAGAATGAGTATTTTGAAAATATTTAGTAAAATACGTGCATATTCTTATAACATGATATAAACATAATACGGCATAACATACCGACATTTCTTAAATTTAGAGCAACTGGTCGCGATTTCAACAGTTGAAGGAATTTTTTAAGAATCCCCATATCCCGTAGGATTTAACATATTGACCTAAAGGTCCATCCCGTAGGATTTAACTTCTTTTCTTTGACTTGACGGTCCATCCTGAAGGATTTAACATAAAATTCGACCCGAAAATCTTATAGTATTTCATGCCAAATTTACATCTATATCAAGAATAAGATTTTACCACTTGCACCATGTATTCTTACCTTCAAAGAAATTTCTAAAATATGGCTTTGCAAAATAAAATGATACTCCTTTTTTATAATACGCTTGTCAATGTGTGTGGATGTGAGAGTGATAGTTTCTGTGCGGTAAAGGAGAATTTTTTTTCTTTCATATGATATATAAAGGTAACCACTTGTATTCTTATCTATCACTCAAAACGACAAAACGTATATCAAAACGTACAATTTTCAGTTGAATATTCAATAGATGATTAATATATTATTTATTTCCATTGGTCACGTCTTACCATGTCTGAATTCTGACGGTTGATTGCCAATTATTAATGGAGTGAGCTTAATGAATGGTTAAAATATTAAATTACAATTCATTTCAAATTCCTAGAAAACACGTACTGGGTCTTCTGTCATGATTTCATATATATATATAATTCAGATGTAAAGAGTCGAAAAATTATTTCTTTTTAGTCCATTTTATACTATTTAGTACAAGCTACATAACGAGTATAATATTGATATATTTTATAAATTTTCTATAATATTTAAATACTTGACCCTAGATAAAAGTTACTATAAATTTATATACCTAAGACAATAAATCGGTGAGAAAGTGTTTCTAAAAGTGGCACCTATACAAGGAGTTTTTAGATTTGGCAAGAAAAGAAAGTTGAGACCTCAATTCATAGGTCCTTTTGAAATTCTAGATAGAATTGGGAATGTAGCGTACTGTCTAGCATTGCCACCTAGACTATCAGTAGTACATAATGTATTCCACGTGTCGATGCTTAAAAAGTATGTGCATGATCCCGAACATGTGATAAGCTATGATTCATTGGAGGTACAGAAAGATCTAACATATGAAGAGACTCCTTTAGAGATTATCGAAAGGAAAGTACATGGATTATGAAATAAAGAAGTCGCATTGGTTAAAGTTTGATGGAAAAATCACGGAGTCGATGAGTCCACTTGGGAGAAAGAAAAAGAAATAAAAGCCAAGTATCCCGAGCTTTTCGGCTAAATAAGGTAATTTCGAGGACGAAATTATTTTTAGGGGAAAATATGTGACACCCCGACTTTCAATTATATTTTCATATGGACAAAAAATTAATATTGATCATTTTACGAATGAGATAGCCCATGTCTAACATTGTTGCCATATTAAGGTCTAAATGTTAATATGATAAGTTTAGCCCACCTAGTTGAAAAACGATTTATTGTCTTAGGTATATAAATTTATAGTAACTTTTATCTAGAGTCGAGATTTAAATATTATATATATATATATATA
>NC_036243.1:20871334-20953911 GCF_002742605.1 Olea europaea var. sylvestris | reverse complement strand
TATATATATATATATATATATATATATAATTGGTACTAGGATACAACTTAAGTTTTACTTATGGGAAATGTTATGAATTCGACTCTGGGGGACGTGACAGAAAGCCGTGAGGGGTAAGTGGGCACAAGACCCACTCAAAGCGGACAGTACGTAAGCTAACTCCAAAATAGCCGGGCCAATGACCCAATTAACCAGAAAGGGTGTAAAATTTCAGTGGACTGAGAAATGTGAGGAGAGCTTCCAAGAACTGAAACAGAAACTGGTTACAGCTCCAGTTTTAGCTATACCAGAGGGTTCAGATGGGTTCTTCATATACAGTGATACATCCAAACAAGGTTTGTGATGTGTATTGATACAGTTTGGGAAGGTGATCGCATATGCCTCTAGACAATTAAAACAACATGAGCAAAACTACCATACGCATGATCTAGAGTTGGCAGCGGTAATACACGCTCTAAAGATATGGTGTCACTACCTTTACGGGAGAAAGTGCTAAATCTGTACAGATCATAAGACTTTGAAATACTTCTTCACTCAAAAGGATCTGAATATGAGACAAAGAAGGTGGCTAGAGTTAATTAAGGATTATGATTGCACTATCTATTACCATCCAGGGAAAGCTAATGTAGTCGCAGATGCTCTTAGTAGGAAGACAGTATGACAACTAGCTGCCTTACCCACAGCTCAAGTGCAGTTGATAAAGGAGTTTGATCTTGTTCCAATAAAAATGTACAAATGTGTTATAGAAAATCTAGATTCTAGAAATATAATTGGAATAAAATTGGACTTCATTGTTAAATCTTCCAATTAGAGAGTTGGGAAAAAAACCTCTAATTGAGTAAAAATATATGAATTATTGATGTTGATTGATCCACTCCAACGGGGGAACTCCGACGCTTCACTAATTTTGCATATTGATAATTAATTTTTATTCCAAGTGACAAATCATTCCCACATTTAATTACGAAAACCCCAGTTTATTTGATCATTTGGGAAATTTTTCATCTCCCTGTGGATACGACACCCCAAAGCTGTACTACAATCACCGCGTTATTCTTTGGACGTAATCAAATTTTAGCGCCGTTGCCGGGGAGACAGTACAAATAATTAAAAGATTCTTGAGCAAAAGGGTGACTTCGTTCCTCTTTTACATTTTTTTAGTTAGTTTAATTTTATTAGTTTTTATTCTGTTATTTCTCACAAAATTTCATATTTTTTTGGTGCTTTATGAGCAGAGATCGAGACGAGCGGGGACGATTCATTGCAAGGCCGCAACTAGTGTTTGAATCTCTTCCAAACCCTCTCTTTGATACTGAATCTATTGGCACACACATCACATCCCATAACACAATGACTGATAGTGAACACGAAGAGGCACCAACTAGGACTTTGCATGATTATCTTTACCCCCACACACACATCTACACCATCATGCATTATATTTCCACCTAGTATGTCACATATGAACCTTAAGCCAGGAATGATTCAACTTTTTCCCACCTTTCACGATCTTGAAAATGAAAACGCATACTTGCATATTAGGGAATTTGAAGATGTGGTTGCAACTTTTCACAATCAACGTGGTACAATGGATGTAGTCAGACTTAAATTTTTTTCATTTTCTCTTAAAGAAAGAGCAAAGAGCTGGCTGTATTTATTGCGACCACGTTCGATTGGGACATGGGCTGAAATGACTCAAGCATTCTTTGGCAAGTACTTTCCCCACCACAAAACAACTGCATTGAAAAAGCAAATCTCATCTTTCACTCAAAAGGAGAGTGAAACTTTATATCAAGCGTGGGAAAGGTACAAAGAATTGCAAGCCCTTTGTCCCCACCACAGTTATGAAAGTTGGGGCATTGTGAGTTATTTTTATGAGGGATTATTACCTAGGGAGTGTCAATTTATTGAAATGATGTGTAATTGTGAATTTTTGCAAAAAGATCCGGATGAGGCTATAGACTACTTAGATGACTTAGTTGAAAAAGCCTAACCTGGATTGGACCTAGTGCCACCGAGAGTACTAATAGGTTATGATCCACTGGAAACCCGAATAGCACAGGTATTTATCATCTTAAGGAGGAAGATAACCTTAGAGCAAAGGTAGAAGCCCTTACTAGAGAACTTGAAAACCTGCGTGCTAAGGGTTCAAAAACCACTAGATCTGTTTCCCGTGTTGAGCCTTTAGAGCCTTGTTTTGTGTGTGGAGGGAGTGATCATCCAACACAAGAGTGTGCTACTTATGCTGAGATGAGGAGATTTTATGAGGAACACTGTAATGCTTTAGGCATATATCAAAAGCTCTACACCCCTTACTCCGAGGCCTATAACCCAAGGTGGCGAAATCATCTCAATTTTAGCTGGAAGTCTGAGAATCAACAACATGTCCAACAAACTTGAGCTTACAATGCACCCCCACATCAACCCATATCCTCTAGGAATTCCTTAGAAAACACCCTACATGCATTAATCGAGGCACAAGGCAAAACAAATCAAAAATTTGAAACTATGATTGCCCAGGTAGTTGAGAAAAACAAAGAGATAAAGAATCATATGTCTAAATTAACCAATGCCTTAGCTATAAGGGAATGTGGGAAGTTTCCAGCCTAAGCTCAACCAAACCCAAAAGGGCAACACATGGTACAAACCTCAGGATCCGAAGAAACCAATTTTAAGGAAGCGAATGACATAACCACTAGATCAGGAAAGGTTACAGAACCAACCCCTCTACCTAAAGAGAACGGAAAAGAGCCAAGTGAGCCTAATGAGAGCAGTCCTAGTGAGAAAGTTGTGGAAAACCTAGCTAGAATACCTTTCCCTCAAACTCTCAAGTCCACTTCAAAATCAACAGGTCAGCATGATGAAATCCTAGAACACCTGAGACAAGTCAAAATCAATTTGCCTTTCTTGCATGTGATCGCCTAAGTTTCTACATATGCTAAAGTCCTTAAAGACTTACGCACTGTGAAGAGGAAACATCATGTCAAGAAAACTGCTTTCCTGATCGAGCAAGTGAGTGCTGTGATAGAACAAAGGATCCCACCAAAGTATAAGGACCCTGGTTGTCCTACTATTTCTTGTGTCATCGGGAACCGTGAGTTTGCACAAGCCCTTCTTGATTTAGGAGCTAGTGTCAACCTCATGTCCTATGCTATATACTTGTTGCTAGGTCTAGGAGAGATGAAACCCACCTCAGTGGTGCTACAGTTAGCTGACCGATCCACCATATGACCAAAAGGAGTAGTTGAGGATGTGTTAGTTCAAGTTGATAAATTTTACTATCCCGTTGATTTCTTGGTATTAGATGTGAAGGTTGAGGTGGATGTTAACTCTAAAATCCCTATTATACTTGGTAGACCTTTCCTTGCTACAGCTAATGCTCTTATCAATTGCAAGAATGGTATGATGAAGTTGACATTTGGAAATATGACTCTAGAAGTCAATATTTTCCATATCACCAAACAACCTACGGAAGAAGATGAATGCCATCAAACCTACATGATTGATGCACTCACTCAGGAGGAAGCACCCACAACAATTGATTCTGACCCTTTGAACTCTTTTATCCTAAATTTTGAAATTTTATATGGTTTTGATGTTAATGAGTATATTAACATTTGTGCTATTTTTTGTAAAATTGTAGGACCACAGGATTGCACCATGGCAACCCAAGTTTGAAGAATTGCCAGAAAGGACTGGAGGACAGAAACCATCAAGTATTGAAAGCCCTAAGCCAGAATTGAAACAACTTCCTACAGGACTGAAACATGTGTTCCTTGGACCAGGTAATACCTTTCCTATCATTATCTCGTCAGAATTGGATGCATTACAATGTAAACAACTTTTAAACATTCTGAATGAACACAAATCTGCATTAGGGTGGACCATGGCCGACATCAAAGGTATTAGTCCTTTAATTTGTTCCCATATGATACATCTAAAGAAAGGGGATAATCCTAGGAGAGACCCACAACGTAGGCTAAACCCCACAATGAATGAAGTGGTAAAGAATGAGGTACTTAAATTTCTAGACGTATGAATCATTTACCCAATTGTAGACAGTAAATGGGTTAGCCCTACACAGGTAGTCCCCAAGAAGTCAGGTGTCACTGTAGTAAAAAATGAAATAGGTGAATTAGTACCTACAAAAACGATAATTGGTTGGCGCATGTGCATTGATTATAATACTGCCACTCACAAGGACCATTTTCCCCTTCCCTTTTTGGACCAAACACTTGAACGTGTGGCTGGTCATCCTTTTTACTATTTTCTAGATGGCTATTCAGGATACTATCAAATTGAGATTGCTTTAGAAGACCAGAAAAAACCACATTCACATGTCCTTTTGGTACCTATGCATTTCGTAGAATGTCATTTGGACTTTGCAATGCCCCTGCCACATTTCAAAGATGCATGATGAGTATGTTTAGTGATATGGTAGAGGATTGCATGGAAGTTTTTATGGATGACTTGACTATTTTTGGGACCTCATTTGATGCATGTTTGTTAAATTTGAAAAGAGTCTTGGCTAGATGTGAAGAAAAAGGCTTAGTTTTAAATTGGGAAAAATGCCATTTCATGGTGTCTTCCGGTATTGTCTTAGGGCATGTTATTTCTTCAAGAGGGATAGAAGTAGATAAGTCAAAAATTGAATTGATCTCTAAATTGCCTACACCCGAGACAGTAAAGGACATTAGATCATTTCTTGGTCATGCAGATTTTTATAGAAGGTTTATACACAATTTCTCATCCATATCTATACCCCTATGTAACTTGCTAAACAAGGATGTGACTTTTGAATGGACATCTGAATGTTAAAAAGCATTTGAATTGCTAATTGGTAAACTTACCTCCGTACCCATAATGCAGCCACCTGATTGGACATTTCCATTTGAAATTATGTGTGATGCTCGTGACTTTGCGGTAGGTGCTGTTCTAGGGCAATGAAAAGAAGGTAAGCCTTTTGTGATTTACTAAGTTAGTGGAACTCTAAATAGTGCTCAAATGAATTATTCCACTACTGAAAAAGAATTACTAGCGGTAGTCTTTGCGCTTGATAAGTTTCGATCCTATTTGATTGACTCTCCCATTATTATTTTCACAGATCATGCAGCTCTTAAGCACCTTCTTGCAAAGAAGGATGCTAAGGCAAGACTAATATGTTGGATCTTACTTTTGCAGGAATTTGACATCATTATCAAAGATAAGAAGGGAGTGGAAAATGTTGTAGCAAACCATCTATCAAGGCTGACCTTTAAAGACAACTCAAACACCTTGCCAATTAGAGATGAATTTCCTGGTGAAAATTTATTTACTATCTCTTCTCTACCATGGTTTGCTAATATTGTGAATTACTTGGCTGCAGGTGAAATCTAAGATGAGTGGAGTGCACAGGATAAGAGAAAATTCTTGGTTGAGGTACGTAACTTTTATTGGGATGACCCCTGTTTATTTAAGTATTGCCCCGACCAAATATTGAGACGATTTGTTCCTGATGAGGAGATACCCAGTATACCAGATTTTTGCCATTCCCAAGCTTGTGGGGGCCACTTTTCTATGAAAAAGACTGCATAAAAATTTTGTAGTGCAGTTTTTATTGGCCCAACTTGTTTAAAGACACTGCTGCCTATTGTAGATCCTGTGAGAGGTGTCAAAAATTAGGTGCTATTTCCCGCTGTAATATGATGCCTTTAAATCCCATTTTGGTGGTTGAAGTGTTTGATTGTTGGGGCATTGATTTTATGGGACCCTTTCCACCCACTTTTGGCTATTTATACATCATTGTGGCTGTAGACTACGTGTCTAAGTGGGTAGAGGCGGTTGCTTCTAGAGCCAATGACAATAAAACGGTTGTTAAATTCCTTAAAGAAAATGTTTTATCTCGATTTGGTACACCACGTGTTATCATTAGTGATAGAGGCACACACTTTTGCAACCGTTCATTTGAGACACTAATGAAAAAGTATGGGGTGATTCATAAAATTTTCACTTCTTATCACCCACAAACTAGTGGACAAGTAGAATTGGCTAATAGGGAAATTAAACAAATTTTGGAAAAGATGGTGAACCCTAATCGTAAGGATTGGTCGTTGAGACTGAATGATGCAATTTGGGCTTACCGTACAACTTTTAAGACTTCCCTAGGCATGTCACCTTATAGACTAATCTTTGGAAAGCCTTGCCATTTACCTGTTGAACTTGAGCACCGAGCCTTTTCGGCCATTAAATACTTCAACTTTGATCTAGAAGAGGGAGGTAAACATAGGAAATTTCAATTGAGTGAGTTTGAGGAGTTAAGAAATGATGCCTATGAAAGTTCTAGAATTTACAAGTCAAAAATGAAAGCATTTCACGATAAAAACATTGTGAAAAACTTTTAAACCAAATCAAAAAGTGTACTTGTATGATTCTAGACTTCACAAGCACCCAGGAAAACTCCACTCTAGGTGGACTGGTCCCTTTGTCGTAACACAAGCTTTTGAGAATGGAGCTGTTGAAATTGAAGATCCTAATGATGGTAAGATATTCAAAGTGAATGGGCAGAGACTCAAAACACTCTGTGGGCAACAGGTGCCTGCATTGGAAGAAATTATTCTTGCAGAGTCGGTTTACCACCCATGACACACTTCAGGTACATTTTTTACTTTGTGTTTCTGTATATTAGTTTCAAATTTCTTTTTTCATGTGTTTTGCATTTTTTTTAATTTATTTTCATTTTTTGCATCACCTTTTCCATTAGAAACTTTCAGGCTTCCTATACTTTAGCTAATGTGATTCGCTTCTATACTCAGGTGACATCTTTCCTTACCTTTATTTGGCAAACATGTTTTTACATTGAGGACAATGCAATGTTTAGTTGAGAGAGAGTCTAACTTAAATTTTGTTGTGAATTGCATGTTTTTCATAGAATTTCGGCCTAATTTTTTTTTAAGTCCCATGCGTTACATGTTCTTGAATGACAATATATGCCACTAGGAATTAATATTGTTTATGAAAGTTTGGATATCGAGACATTTGCTGAATCCTTTTGCGCACACAAGCCTTGTGGTAAGATGGAAGTGTAACACATGTAGCTAGAGGAGTCTCTCGTTGAAGTTTTCTTATGTGAGAATTGGTGAGGATTGAGAGCCACAATATACTAAAAATGTAATAAGCGTTCATTAATTGTGTGAATTGGGAAATTCTTTTGAGAATAATATTACACGGTATGTGGTTTGATGGTTGATTATACTTGGGAAATGATAACAGTCAATTTAGTATTGAATTTGAGCGTTCAGACTAGTTCTTTTTCATAATTTTAATCCCCTAGTAGCCGCTTTGAGCCAAGACACATATGTAACCGTTTCTTTTCATGCGCTTATGTTATCCATACCTTCTTACATTGGATTAAAGTCTATAAATAGTCATTTTCCTACCTTTATACTTTCAAGTGTATAGTAGGTGTTAAATGTCCATTTGAGAAGAAAAGTAACGAGGAAAGTGATAAGAGATGATAAGTGCTCGGGTGAGGCAAAAAAAAAAAAACACAAAAGGAAAGGGAATTTCAAAAAAAAAAAAAGAGAAAAAAACAAATGAAAAAAAAGGGGTGGATTGTTGTTGGGAATTGAAAGGTTGAGGAATACGTTGATGTAAAGTATTGATATGTTGAAATGCTTGTTGAGATGCCTAACTAGATACTTGGAAGTCCTTAAATTCTTTTCGCCCTATCTTTCATATAACCCAACTTAACCCTTTTAACACCATTTACATTGGCTGTTTTGATCTCAAGTAGGTTTGTGGTAAGAAGTTGATGGATTCTCATTTGAAAGTATGTCTATCATGTGATCAATGTTTGCTTGTTGCTTGTTCATAAATATTTAAGCCTCCATGTTCTGAGTGTGCATCTTTCCCAGCTCCATAGAGAGAAACCCCGTACTAAACACTTTAATACCCGTAAGTTATGGGGCATGACCTTTAGCTAGAGACACACTCATGTTGCTTGTGTTAGGGTTGGCGGTAAGATGGTTATGGCTAGACACACATTCACACATTTAGCAAATGCTTTTGATATCTTGATAATCATAACATTGTTAATTTCTTGTGATGTTGAGTTTGAAAGATAATGAACTGCAGTTGAGTTAGAACTCAACAACTTCACTTGTAATTTGGATTAGTCACTCATTTGTTTTGTTTTGCATTGAATTGCTAGGGACTAGCAATAAGCAAGTTGGGGGGGGTATGATAAGAGTGTAAAATACCATATTTCCCCCCCTTAATTATTGCATTCATGTGATTATATTATGCCAAAATACAATCATTACTCTTATGTTTTGGTTTAGGTTGCATTTTGGTGAAAACAGTGAAATTTGGAAGAAACAAATGAAAAATGACCAAAGCGAGAAGAAGTGAAATTTCAGGGATCAAGTTGCAAATAATTCATAGATGAGACGGGCGATAGAATGATGATTTGAGAAATTTAGGAGTCCATTGGTGCAATTAGAAGTCAAAAGAAGTTAAATATGCCTATAATATTTTCACAAATCAAATTCCAACCGGATATAATGATTTTCAGATTTTGAGTCGAAGATTGAGATCAACATTTGACCTAGTAAACTTCCGGATTTGGAAAGAGCTATTTCTATCAAGATTGTAGTACTTTTAGTTAGCTTTCCAATGAAACTTGAATCACCTCAATCGGATATCGGGAGAGGAAGTTATAACTAAAGTACTGAAAGTAGTCGCACAGAAAATTCTGGCCGAAAATTTACTTTCCTTATTCGGTTCAACCTCTTGTGAAAACGCGTTTTGCACACGGTTTTAACCCCAAAAAGGTCTTAGAACGCCTCCATTCATTCTGGATCACTTTTCTCTCATCCTTGGCACAAGAAACTCCATGAAGAACTAAAATCTTTGGTGAAGCCACGAAGGAACTTATTGGATTTGGAGATTTCACGTCATAATTTCATGTAATTCAAACTTTCTTTGCTTAATAATTTCTAGATTTGGATTTTCTCATTATGAATTAGTATTGAAATTTGTTTAACTTTTAATAAATTTCTCATGGATTCAATCATGCTTTTTCCATTGTTAAATTAAACTATTTGTTGAGTTTCAATTTAAATTACGTATTGTTGAGATTATTTTAACTTTTATCAAAACCTTCATAGATCTAGCCATGCTCTTTCTATCGGATTATTGAAATAATTGTTGAATTTTAATCTTAATATCACTTTATTGGCTAATTGATTACTGCATGAATCGACTGAGTGTAACAATCCTTCCATTAAGGCTTTGTACCTCTTTTGGCTTATAGGGTGACTTCATGTCTAACAAGGCTTCTATCTTCTTGGGGTTTACCTCAATCCCTCTTTGGTTCACAATGTATCCCAAAAATTAACCCGATGCTACCCAAAGGTGCACTTAAGCGTGTTCATCTTCATTTTATATTTCCTTAGGATTTGAAAAATGGTGTCCAAGTGACTTACGTGATCCCCTGCATGGAGGCTTTTGACCAGCATGTCATCAATGTAGACTTCCATGATTTTGCTAATGAGGTCAGTGAACATCATGTTGACCAACCTTTGGTATGTGGCGTCGTCATTTTTTAATTCGAAGGGCATTACTTTGTAGCAGTACAACCCTCGGTCAGTGATGAAAGATGTGGCCTTCTCATTAGGTTGGAACATGGGTATTTGGTTATACCCTGAATAGGCATCCATAAAGCTCAGGAATTCGTGCCCAGTGGTGGAGTCCACAAGTTGGTTTATCCTTGTGAGGGAGAAGCTGTCCTTTAGGCAGGTTTTGTTTAAGTTGGTGAAGTCAACACACACCCTCCACTTCCCACTGGACTTCTTCACAAGCATTGGGTTGGATATCCATTTCAGATAAATGGCTTCTCTGATGAAGCCATTGCGAATTAGCTTGCCGACTTCTTCCTTCAGTGCCTCATATCTTTCTAGGTTGAGTGCTCGCTTCTTCTGTCGATGCGGCGTGCAAGTGGGGTTGATATTCAAGTAGTGGTAGCTGACCCTCTCGTCTATTCCCACCATGTCTTTGTGCTTCCATGTAAAGACGTTCAAATTCCTTTTCAAGAAGTTCATCAGTTCTTCTTTCTTCTCAGGGAGCAAAGATTTCCCTATTCACAAGGCCTGAGTGGGGTCTTGAGGCTTGGTAAGGAAAGTTTCGAGCTCTTCCATAGGGGTTGCATTTGGTTCAGACTCAATGATTCGTGGGTCCAATTCATCAAGAGGGTGCCCTTCTTCAGGGGTCTCAATCATGTCGACGTCTTTCCTCTGTTTGGGGGTCTGTCTTTGCTCAGGGATGTCAAGCATCTCTACATCTATGTTGACTCCATTTGCTGCATCAGTTGTTATCTCATTCACAGTGTGGGGCTCAGATTTCCAATAGGAAGTTGAGGTAACATGATCTCGAGCCCATCTAGTCGCCTCGGATCGTTGCGATCCCATGCTCAGTTGGGAACTTCATACATAAATGTTGAATGGAGGTCACGGCCCAAAGGTCCTTCAGTGCAGGTCGGTCGAGGACCCCATGGTAAGTTGACCTGTGATCCACCACTAAAAATTCCATGTAGTAGTGAGCCATTAGGGGTACTGATCCCATCTCAATGGGCAAAGTTATTCGTCCTCGTGGTATGGTGCTATCCCCAGTGAATTCGAATATTGGATCGATCATGGAAACCAAATCACCCTCAATTTGCATCTTGTCAAAGGTTGATCCAAATAGTATATTCAACGAGATTGTCAACCAGCATACGCTTAAGTTCGTTTCGAGCCACAACGGCCCTTATTACCAACGCGTCGTAGCGTAGGTTATGAACACCCTACGAATCTTCTTGGGAGAAGGTGATTGGATCCATTCTGTTAGTATGGGACTGATTGACGATATAAGTGATCATTGGTGGGTCTTTTGCTTCCCTTGTATAGTTCCTCCGGGCATTTCTAGTATTTCTCCCAATGTGGGCACCCAATCATTGTATCAATTTCCCTGATAGTCTCGCCTTTGGTGGCTGGGGCCTGTTCCTTTGCCTGGATCTATCTCTCGTCTCTTTCTTTTGAGGCTATTGATCCCGCTGTCGCCTCGACTCCCCATTTGGAGAGGTAGACCTGCAGGAGTGTTCATGATAATGGTCTCTCCTGGAGGAGCGTGAGTTACTTCGATTTGACGATCGAGGCGCGTCTCTGCATTCGTCGATGTCATGGCCATAGAGTTGGTGAAATGTGCAAAACTTTGCCCCTTCCTGGGGCCTTCTTTTTCTTTTTGCGTCGATTGTTTGTTCTCCCGAAAGGTCCTACTTTGGCAGGAGTATTTTCATATGCCAGCATTGGCATTGTATTCAGAGTGGCTGAAGCTAATGCCTGTTTAGATGTGGGGGCTATTGTGTGACCTGCTTGGGTCCATTGATGGGTGACGAGGTGTGCCGCTGGTCCTTGACCGATCTTCCTCTGAGGCAGAGGAAGTCTGTTAGCTGCACGATTCTGGTGGTTAATCATCCCTTCATTGAAGATTTCGACCCTCATCATCTCAATCATTTCGTCATAGGTACTTAGATTCTTGATTCGTACATCTTTCCAGAACAATGTGTTCATTTTGAGGCCTCCTTTCAAGGCTGAGAGGGCCTCTCTATCAATGACTTGTTCGCAGTATGTGATTTCATCAGTGAATCTGGTGAGATAGCTTTTCAGCGTCTCGCCAGGAGCTTGCCTCATATCTTATAGGCATTGCACTGGAGCCTCTCCTTCTCTTCGTGTGAGGTATTGGTTCAGAAATGCCTTCTTCAAATCCGGCTAACTTCTGATGCTTAAAGGCAGTAACCTCTTATACCATACCTCAGAAGATCTGGTAAGGGTCAGATGAAAGGCCCTACATTTCAGTGCCGGCGAGGCTCCTCTGAGGCTCATCTGTGTTATGTACTTGGTAAGGTGTTTCTGTGGGTCCTCATTTCCTTCATAATTAGCGATTCTATGGGGCATGAAGTTCGCAGGCATTGGAAAGCTTCGCATTTCTCTAGAGAATGGGAGGTTGTCATCATCATCATCATCAATTTCGTAAGAGCGACATGGCCCCTCAGAGCTTTCTCCCTCTGATGTATTTTGGGGAGGTGGAGATACCCCTCCCCGACTACCCTAATCCACTAGGTTTCTCCTCTCCCACCTATTTCTAGGTGGAGGAGGTGCCTCCTGTTCTTCTTACTTCTACTCCTACACATGCTGAGCCGACCTTTGTATGGAGCGGACACTATTGCTGGGGTTTCACCCTATCTAGTCGAAGACACTAACCGACCTTTGAGGTTCGTAATCTGGGAGGAAGTTTTCTCCCAGCTGTTGTTCTGCTGTGTGAGTACCTTAGGTATTGGAAGTGACATCCACTCCCACTTCCCTCTCAATGGGGTGTTCCCTATGGTGGCTTGAATGACCTCGGGCATGAGATGCCAAGTTTTGCCCTTGAGCTGAGTGTAGCCCTTGTGGTATTGGAAAGCCATGATGACTTTGAGCTTGTATGAAGAATTCACGCATTGCCAGATTCTAGGCTGGAATGTCTCTCATGCTTGCAGCTATTTGAGCCATTCCTTCAGTGAGTGCTGCTGTCCTGTTGCCTCGGTGACGCCGATGATGGGGTCTCTGATGCGTGACATTGGTCTGGATTACCTCTTTTTCAGAGGCATCCCTGTGCCCTTCAAGATTTGTATCCTCATTGTTATAGCTCATTTTCCCACTCCTTTTTCAAGGGTGTCATGAACTTAAGGCTGTGAGTTAGCTTGGTTCTTTTTCAAGAATGTCCTTTTTTCAAGGTAAGTCGATAGTTTTCTGGTGGCTTTTTTGGTTGGTAAATGGGAATTCTTTAGTTGGAATTTTTCCACAGACGGAGTCAATCTGTTGACCTCACGAATTGGACATTCAGTTGGCCAACCGAGAGCTACTCCACATGTTCCTCCCTGCACACAACATTGCACAGTTAGGAGCACACGATTGGAACCAATGGGTGTGGTGACGGCCGCATGCACTTCGACGGTCAAGTGAGTGGTTGATGATTAGAATGATGCCGAAATTGTACAAGAGAGTGGGAAGGATAATATATAATGCTTGAATATGGAGAGCTTAGTTTAGTATGAGTTTCATTACCTTTGCCTCTTGTCAAACCTTGAGTATTTATAGACGATCAGCATCGTTGGATGTGGGACACGTGTATGCATTTGATGACGTGAGACGTCTGCTCGGAGGCGTCAATCGGTCGCGTCTAGATTGGGCGGGTTATTAATTTTCTTGAGTTGAGCTGACATAAAGTTGATGTCACATTACCTAGATCCATGGAGATGTCATATCCATAGGGGATCCTGACATAGATATGCTTCTGAAACTAGCGGCTGAGGTGTCTGTTAAAGGAGCACCTCGGACAGCCAAGCGCTTCAGTTACAGGGGCGCTTCGGTCGCTTTAGTAGATTTAGTTTATAAAGTGTGTGTCTTGCGGTGCGTCGAGTTGGAGTTCGGCTGAAGTCGACACCACTTCGGAACCACGTCCTTGGGACACGTGGCACTTCGTAGACAAGCGGAACACTATTGCCGAAGTGGTTTAGTGCGGGGCGTAACATATGGTTCAGTTGAGAATAAATGAGTTTTTGGAGAACGAGACACAACTAAATGTACGAAGAATATTCTTCCTCAAGGCCCTAGATTCAAGTCCCAAAAGTGTCGAGGCAAAAGACATCATGGATCTCTTACAAATTGCCGTAGATTCTGTGGACTTTGGTAATAAAACCTATATTATCTTGAAAAACATGTCCAAAGACAAGAAATTAAAGTCTGTTATTCAAGAAGGTATGCCTGCGTATTTCAAGGTTTAAGGGTTTGATGGCAGAAGCAAAAATCGAGCCTGCATTGGCTACATATGATTCTATATTGGCCAGAGAAGAAGTACAAAATTGTGTTAGTGCTGTGGGTTCTGTCAAGGATTTACTAAACTGCATAAAGAATGCAGTTTAGTTCACATCTGCACCAGTCTGAAAAAATATATAAGAATTAATTGTAAAGGTAAATATTCATTTAAGCAAATAAAATAAAGAGAAAAATGAACATTAATTATCCTTACTCCATTCTTGGCTGGTATGATTGATTTTCAACAACCAATTTTTGGAAACAAATATTTTTTCATGAATGGCCAAAAAAAGGATAGGATGAAAATAGGATTATATACATATTGAATATCATAAATAAAAACACAAATAAGAAAGAATTTATTAGAACTATTGAAACATATTTCATCCCAATATTAATTACTCCCTCTATTCCATAAAGATAGCCATATTTTCCATTTTTTTCCGTTCCAAATTATAGTCCTATTTCTTTTTTGAGAATGTGGTCAATATATTAATTTCTTAATATGTCTACATTTAATGTGTTTTGTTATTATTACAAAAATAATTTAATTATCTTGAATATGAATTGCATTAATGTAGGGATATACTAGGGAAAATGATAGTAAAATTTATGATTTCAATTATATTAATTAAATTTAGTTTAATATGTGTGAAAAAAGAAATGAAACTAACTTTATGGGAAGGAGGGAGGATCTTAAATCAACATTTCACATATGAACCACACTATTGACTCTTGGACTACCTATTCAATATTTTTTTACTAGATTCTTACGAAATTTGTTAACTAGTACTTTCTTGCTACAAAAATTAAAAGTCAAATACCCATTAATAAAAAATACTAGAAATTTATCCATATTTTCAAGTATAGCCCCCATTTGTTGGCCATTATTTGATAAAAACAAAATTGTGAATAATGAATTTTTGGAGAATGTATGATTAAAAAGTAAGAAAGTAATAAGCTTACATACAAAATATTTTATTGTGTGAATGTGTGGTTGAAAACGAGTATATAGAATAAAGAATTTTGAAATAATGTTTGTCAAATTAGGGTATGTAATTGTGACTTCAATTGTAATTGTTTCGTATTTAACCACAATACCAATCCATGCAATACGTATTTTATACTGAAGAAAATGTAAAAATCTAATGGATCCTAAAATTCAAAATTCAAATGGTACTTTTGTAAGTGCTATACCCTAATTCCAATCAACCTTGGACATAAATACTTTTATTATACAATTGATGCATTGTATGGCAGATCTATTTAATTAATATTCAATTAAATTAAATAGAGTTCGTAGATTCAAATCTTGATAATTTATTAACCACGATGAGTTGTGATTGTGAGATACAAATTACATATGATTGAATCTTAAATCGTTCGTGGTCATAAGTAATAACGAGATATGGATATCGCTATTACGGATAGACTATCAGTGTGATATTTCTTACTTGTGAAGTAAGTGGCTGAACTCACAAGTTAAAGTGTGTTGACACTTAAATGAACACATGGATATTTTGTTATAGAACAAAACATTGGATACCCATCAAGAGATTCCACATGGATAACTATTTGAATGTCAGTGGTTAATCTCTAACGTTCAGTAGTGGAATTGGTCATTTGACTTAAGGTCGTCATGGTACCATATATGAGGACTGTTGACGTCAAAATTTATAAGACTGATCTTGAGCCAACTTTAAGAATAAAAAGGGTGAATGATTACTAAATGAGCCATAAATCGATTGGGAGAATATAATCATGTCATGGTCCTTGTTTCTCATTTTTCTTCATTATTTATACATGTTTTTAGCCGAAATTACTTCAAATCAGCTACAGTTCCGAGCTTGGAACTCGGGTCGTCGAATTTTCCTATAATTGGTTGACGAGGCCGGTGCCCATGTGTCAATGTTTTCCTCAGATAATGATGACCCTTAGGCGACTTGAAGATCTCGAGCTAGGGATTGGTCGCCATGGGCGACAATGACGTCATTCCTGACAAATGGGTTGATTAGAGAGGTTAATGTGATAAGAGGTAATCACGATGTCTCCTGAGTTTATGGTGGGGAATCCGATCCGGGGGTCTTAGACAAACTCACATTTGCTTGAGGGGGGGCCTGCGGTGATTTATCATGCAGTCGGAGTTCGATGGTCAACAGTTACCTCCCAGGTCAGTTCTGCTCTAAGGGGGATTGACCTTTTAACTCGATTGGTGTTTTCGCATGAATTCCATGATCGCAAGTCGAAAAATATTTAAATGTTAAAATTTTAATAAATACTTAATATATTGCATTGGAAATGAATTATTAGAAGTTTATCAAATAAAGAAAAATGGAAAATAAAGAACCCTATGTGCGGTTCTCAAACATTTTAAAATAAAGAAAAATGGAAAAGAGAGAACTGTACGTGCGGTTCACGGAACATTTTTTAAATACATAAATGAAGAAAGAACCATACGTGCGGTTCTTGTAAATATTTTAAAATAAAGAAAAATGAAAAATGGAGAAGGTTCTCGAAACAATTTAAAGTAAAGAAAAATGGAAAATGGAGAACCGTACGTGCGGTTCTCTTTGATATTTTCGAAAATTTCAATTTTACATAATCAAAAATGAAAAATTACAAATATATTTAACCACCGTTTGTTACATTCTTTGACCATAAAAATGAAAAAAATATAACCGTCACATGTTACATCAAGACATCAAATTCTCTTGAAATAAATTTTTAGACATTTATTTGTGGAAAAATGAAAATGGATTAATCGTACGTGCGATTCAACTGATTAAGTTCGCAGACTATCGAAGCAAACAATTCTTATTTCGATGATTGCAAGTCGAAAAATACTTAAATGTTAAAATTTTAATAAATACTTAATATATTGCATTGGAAATGAATTATTAGAAATTTATTAGATAAAGAAAAATGGAAAATAGAGAACTCTACGTGCGGTTCTCAAACATTTCAAAATAAAGAAAAATGGAAAAGAGAAAATCGAACGTGCGGTTCTCAAAACATTTTTTTAAAGAAAGAAATGATTAAAGAACTATACGTGCGGCTCTTGTGAATATTTTAATTTACAATAAAGAAAAATGGAAAATGGAGAAGGCTCTCGAAACATTTTAAAATAAAGAAAAATGGAACATAGAGAACTGTGCGTGCGGTTCTCAGGTCAACAATTTATCACAAAAGAGATTTTTGTCAGACCAGCGACCCTTTTATTGAACAAATAAACCCTACTTTCCCTTTCATTTTCAGCTTCGAGATTTTCGTCTTCCATACGCCTCCCCTTTTCAACCACAGAAGAGAAATCTCTTCCATACGAAACAAAGTAAGTTTTTCGATTTCTCTATTTTTTTTATTTTCTATTTTACTGATGAATATATTACTACTTCATCTCTTCCATACGAAACAAAGTAAGTTTTTCGATTTCTCTATTTTTTTTATTTTCTATTTTACTGATGAATATATTACTACTTCATCTCTTCCATACGAAACAAAGTAAGTTTTTTGATTTCTCTATTTTTTTATTTTCTATTTTACTGATGAATATATTACTACTTCATTATATTAGTCTACCCTAATCTGGCCGGAAAGAGGAGATAATAACCAAATAATATTTTTTTTTCTTTCTTTAACGTAATACATTCACATATAAACAGCATATTTTCAGTTAAGAAAATTCGATCTATCAATAAATAACTAAACAGCTGTAAATAAAAAATTATTCAATGACAGAAGACAATCGCACTAGGGTTTCATCCTCCAAATCTATCGATTTGTCAACAACAAAACAAAGGTGTTTTTTTCCCTTATTTTGCCCCAGTTTCAATTGAATCTTCATGTATTGTGCACAATTTTCAATTTTTATGTGAAAGAATGGTTTTATGTTGTTTCCTTTATTTATTGCTTTGAGTATAATTTGTGTAATGATTTTCTGGTTTATCAATTAGTTATATTTTGTGTTTTAGTTGAATCCAGGGAATGTTTAAATTTACTGTCAAAATTAATAATAATGAGAAAAATTGAAAGCGGTTCTTCACCTTCTGTTTTGACTTTTGCAACCTGCGAATAAGTGACCCCAAATTATTCGTGATTCTATTTAGTTTTACATTTGGTATGTGTAATTACTTGTTTAAAGTTTATATAGAGATTGTTGAGATATGAAGTATTTAAAACAGGGCCAAGCAATTTGTCTAAACTGTGACAATTGGTAGAGCTCCTTTCTCGTAATTGAGTCGTACAAATCTCTTCATTTTCCAAGTTTATACGATCCAATCGTTCCCTAAACCATTATGGCAAGAAAAATTTTGATTCAAAGGGAAAAATTATTTCGTTGTGAATGAACAAAAAATATAATCTATATTGTTTGATAGTAATTAATAGTTACTAAATGCATACTTACTCGAGTTGCAGTCTACACTGTCGTTGTCATCCAAATAATGGATCAAGTTGAGGTCCAAGAACCTTATATTGCAAGAAGAGAGAGCAAACCAAATGTGCGTTTACCATCCATAGTATTAACTGACTTGAATGTATGGTTTTTCAACTTTCAATATCTTCATTTCCCTCAAATTGCAGCTGCTTCAAGCGACATAACTGTTTGGGTGGTGTTTGTTGGTCGTCGACCTAGGATCTACAACACATGGGGGGAAGCGAAGACCCAAGTTGAAGGGTTTCCTAATAATTGCCACAAGTCTTATGACAAGAGGGAAGATGCTGAGAACGATTTGCGAGCATTTTGCACTGGTGGGCCTTCACCGACGGTAATTTCTCTTTTTTTTTTTAAATATATATATTATTTGCCTTCTCCTTTATTATCTTTTACAGAAAATTCTTGTAGAGAGGAAAAGTATATGTTGTTTTTGTTGGCCGTAAGCCTGGAATTTATAGTTCCTGGTACAAAGCAGAGAAGCAGGTCGACAGGTTCCGAAACAACTCTTTCAGGGCTTTTAAAACAAGAGATGATGCGGAGAAGGCTGTTGCAGAGTTTGCTTCCTCTAGCAATTAGGTCATTTAGAATGAAAATGAAGATTTTTTGAATGTTCAATTGGAGATTCAATTGAAGATATCAAATTTAAAACTTTGATAATATTGTTTTTTATCCTCTTATTTAATATTTATGGATATTTTATGTAAATATTTTATGTACTGATTTATAATATCTGTTTTTTGGACTCTCCCATTGATGAGTCACGTTCATCTTCCTGGTCATCATGCTGGTGTAAAATAGTCCATGGTTTTCTGCCTTCACAGTAATGCTGCCATTGGCATGTGCGCCTCAGGTTGCAGGGCTAAGGTCTTAATTATTGATTGGGTAATGACATTAATTCCCAAGATTACTACCACTGCGTCAATTTTTTTTTTTAACAAAACTATAAATATTTTGTGTATACTATCTATTGTGTGTGCACATTATATTCTCAATCAGCAGATTTTTATCTTCCATGTTACTTACAGGATGTACACCATGGAAATGGCACCCTAGTAATGTTTGAGAAAAACAAATCGGTAAGCTTACAACGATATGCCTAATTCTTTTTTTTTTTTTTTTGGTTTTATTAATGACAATTTATACCATTTACATGATACATGTTGAGCCATATCCAAGATTGTAATTGTACTTATGACACATTTATAACTATACTCTCAATCAGCAGATCTTTATTTTCCATTATGTTAAGCCAGATCCAAGATTTTAAATATGCTCATGACACATTTATAAGTTAAACACTTTTTTTTTTTAATTTTATGATACAATTTAACCATTTATCTCTCTTTAAAACTGTTTCATTTGTCATGTGGAGTGAAATCTATTCTCTACTATATGCAAGAACATCATCAACACAAATTCAATTAGTCTCACTGCATTCTCTTTTTTCCTTATTTCTTTTTAATTCCTACAGTCACCACTGATTATAGGATGGTCCTATTATCTGTGTCTGCTACTATTAATCCGACCCATTATCGAAATTCTTATGCCATCTTACAGTTATCAATTAGAGAAATCATTGGCATTTGGAAATCCAGATGCTACTTCCTTTACATTAGGCTCCATCACCATCCTTCATGAAATCATCACAGTGGGCCGTCTTAACAAGAGATACGCTCCATTTCAAAATTAAGAAATTTCATATAGCAATTATGCAGTCATCTTTTATCTCGTAATTTTTTTCGACCTCTCTGGTTTTGTATTATCCAGAAGCAATATAGCCCAATAGTTTTGGATATATATATATATATATATATATGTTCTAATTTTGTCAAATCTTTATGATTTTAGACAATCTAAAAAAAGAATTTAGCGTAATGTGTGTGTGTGTGCGCTGGGTATCTAAGCTTCTGTTTCTACTAAATGTACTTTGCTGCACATTTGAAGAAGTGTTGTTTAAATCTCTTCCTATTAGCCTCATGTCCGTATTTATTATTTTATTTGAATTGCATCAGTATTACTGTATTTTATTATCCACTGACAAATTTTCGTACATGCTTCCCCTTAATGTACTATGTGGTTTTACATTGAGTGTGAGTTTAGTAGTGTAATTTTCAATAGTCCACAAAAGACAGAGAAGCCTTTCAAAAGTAGTTCTTTGCTGGTAATATTTTTCTAATTCTAGTACTGGTGTTTTGCTCGTGAAGGTTGAAATGAAGTCTCATCTCCATCCAGAAAGGTCAGATCGTCTTTAAGCCATTGTGGCTAGCCTTGATACTGCAGGTTCGGGTCATACTTTCTTCTGGAAAATGAAACACTTAACTAGTCTGGTTTAATAGAAAAAAATGAATGCACACCTGCCGAAGTTCATATACCCTTTCTTAATTATTTTGACAACTTATTGACAAGAAGCTGGCACTTGCTTGGTTGTTTTCTGGAAAATGAAACACTTAACTAGTCTGGTTTAAAAGAGAAAAATGAATGCACACCTGCTGAAATTCATATACCCTTTCTTAATTATTTTGACAACTTTTTGTCAAGGAGCTGGCACTTGCTTGGTTGTTTTAATAATACTTGCTGTTATATATCGTGGAAGGTGCTTTCCTATAGTCCAATTGCTTTGTTTCTTTGAATTTGAAAATGTGAGCCAGAACAGTTTTATCTTGAAATAAGAATTTTAAGTAAGGTAAAAAGAGAACCATACGTGCGGTTTTTGCACGTCAAATCACTGTTAGGCTTTAGAGCTGTTTGCATCAGAATGATTAAAAAAAATCAATGTAATCCTTCATTATTATTGATGTTCCAAACGAAGCATTTTCAAAACAGAGAACCATACATGCGTCGGTAAGTTTCTTTTGTTTCCCTTTTTTTGGTAAGTTTTTTTTCTTTCCATTTTTTTTTCTCTTCTTCTTCTTCTTTCTAATATATTTTCTTTTTTCGATAGCTGACAATGGCTTACAGCTATTTGATCCTGGTGGTCCTTATGGTATCCGTTGTCGTGATTTCATCTATCGTGCGCGCATTGAAAGAGCAACGACATATTCTACTGGTTTCGGCACCTCCGTGTCCAACGCCACCTTCAACTCCGCGTCCAACTCCACTTTCACCTTCACCTCCGTGTCCAACTCCACTCTCACCTTCACCTCCGCGTCCAACTCCGGAAAAAAATATGTTGTCATTGACAGGTTTGTTTTGGGACCTGATTTGAAGCTCAAGCTTGTATATAAGTAAATTTATATGAAGTTGTAGGCTTGAGGGGGAATGAAGATATTTGGTCCAACTTTTGTTACGAAAAAATGACAAAAACACATCACATTAATGATTAATGTGTTTTTGTAGTTTTTTCATTTTGTGGGAATTAGTTGTAGGTTTGTTCGTTTTGTAGTTTTTTGTAGTATTTCCTTTTCAGGCCTGCCATGGTTTGTTCGTTTTGTGGGAATATTTTTATGTTTTTGTTTATATCTCCATATTTATTTATATATTTATGAGATTTTGTCACTGATATTGAGATTTGATTTTGAAATTTAATGCAATTCGGCTGCCTTGATGCATGCTTTTAAGAAGTTGTGGAGAGGGATATACATTACATTACATCAATTTAGAATTTGTTTATTTTTCTTTTGTTAAAAGTTTTGAGATTTATTTTTTTGGTGTTGAAGTTGGTAATGACATTTGATTAGCTAACTTTTATGATTAATAATTATTGATAGTGGACAAGAATGTATGCTTCGGGGATTTAATTTCTCGACCATTTTTTCTTTCTTTTCTTTTTCCATAATTTAAATCGATTATTGTATAGAAATCGAATCAGTTCTTTAAAATGACTTATTGAAAGCTCGCATTTTAGGTATATGACATGTTCTATATGTTGTGTTTGAATAAAAATGTGTTTCCATTATATTCTATTTTGTTTTCAAATGGAAGATTATTGATAAATAATTAATTACACAATTTTTTCCCCTTAAATAATTCGTAATTTTCAAAAACATTACTAATATAATATATGTTCGTAGCTATAAAACATGAAAATAAATTTGTGTAAATTATTGTTAGTTTGGGTGCGGTTTTGAAAGCCTAAAAGCTATTTGAAATGACAACACACTTTGTTGGAAAAGTTATTGGGAATGTCAATTCTTTGGCTTGTGAATTATATAAATAATGGAAGATAATCCTAGCTGTCTTGAAATGCCATTTTCAAAGTTAAGTTTGCCTTACGCCATAGAGACATCATATTTTCTTGAAATAAATTTTTGAGCAATTATTTGTAGAAAAATGGATATGGGAGAGCCGTACGTGCGATTCAATTGATTGATTTGAGGTTATCGACAAAAAAAATTTGTGCAAGCCACTTTGCTTAGAAACGAAAAACACAGAAATTTATATTTTTAAAAATAAATAAAAAATGAAAATTTGCTATTTTTCAATTGAAAGAAAATGAAAAAGAATGACCATATTTAGTTCCCAAATTGATGCTTAGAATGGTATGCTTTGGCTAAGGAGATGAGGCCACGTGAATTATTATCCAACGGACACCATTTCATTTGTAATATTATAAATACCCCCTCCATGTATAATTTGAAGGCTAATGTAAATCAATACAATTGAAGCTACTATTTGTTTTCTCTTTTACAATCATACACTTATTTTAGCTTGAGTCAAAATTATCTACAAGGGTGTCCTCAACTAAGGTTTTGATGAATTTCAAAATATTATAAATTTTAATGAAGTTCGTGGATTTGAATAAATTTCCACACATTCCATTAGAATTCCATTAAATATTGTGAGATTTCAAAAGATTTGATTATATATATCTTTAAGCTTGAAATCTATTTAAATCTTTTAAAATTTCTCTATTAATGAAATCTTTATAGGTCCACCAATTATCTAGGATACCTAAATTTTAAAAGATTTCATTGAATTTCATTAAAATCTAAATTGAGAACACCTAAGGAGGATGTCCTCAATTGAGATTGCAATGGATTTTAAAAGTCATTCTAAATTTAGGTATCTTCGATTGAGATTTTATTGAATTTTAATTAAATTCATTAAAATTTAGGTGTCCCCAATTGAAATTTTAATGAAATCCTTTAAAATTTAGGTATCCTCAATAATTAGTGGATTTATAAAGATTTTATTAATAAAAGGATTTTAAAAGATTTGGATGGATTTCAAGTTTAAAAATAGATATAAGTAAATCTTTTGAAATTTCACCATATTTGATGAGATTCTTATGAAATTTGTACGAATCCATTTAAATCCACCAAATTCATTAGAATTTATAATTATTTAAAATTCATTAAAATTTTAGTTGAGAACACCCCTAAATTTTAGTGAATTTTATTAAAATCCATTAAAATCTTAATTGAGGATGCCTAAATTTAAAGGGATTTTTGAAATCTATCACAATCTCAATTGAGGACACCCTCCCTAATTTTCGAGGATGTTCTGAACTAAGATTTTGATGAATTTTAGAAGATTATAAATTCTAATGAATTTTGTAGATTTGAATAGATTTTCACAAATTCCGTAATAATCTCATCAAATATGATGAAATTTCAAAAGTTTTGGTTGTATGTATTTTTAGGCTTGAAATTCATTCAAATCTTTTAAAATTCCTCTTTTTATGTAATTTTTATAAATCCACTATTTATTAAGGATATCTAAACTTTAAAAGATTTTATTGAGTTTAATTAAAATCTTGATTGGGGACATCTAAATTTTTAAGGATTTTATTAAAATCTCAATTGAGGACGTCTAAATTTAGAGGAATTTTTAAAATCCATCACAATCTCAATTAAGAACACCGTAGTCAAATTGTTGGCGATTGGTTATCAACATATAATTGATCTAAAAATATATTGCCGGAACCGAACATATTTGTGTTATAAATCATTTCCCACGTCCAAACCCGAAATATTATCGACTAACATCCTATCCATACTCGTCAAAATTTACTTATGTGTACACGAGCGGGTCCGATATTTGTTGTCCACATCTCCTAATAGAAAGCGAGGTTAACAGAAACTAAGGTGAACTAATCAAACGAAAAATCAAGAATCAGTTAATATTTTTGGCCTAGAAAATCATGCAACACATTCGATATGGTGGTACACGATTTTCAATTGATTTTTGGAAGAGAGAGAGCATAAATTCTTAACTTTTTCATCTATCTAGAAGACTGCAAATAGTATCTGCAGCTTGACCAAACAAGATCACAAATTGATTCCCATTTGAAACGGATTGGTCTCCAACTTTCTCGGAAGCAAATGCTTGTAGACATTCGTTCAGATAATCTGTACGAGCTAATAAAAGATCGTATGAACAAGTTTCATAATCCTCGTCTTGCTTAACTTCTCCAAAGGCACTTTTAAATGATAGACGAATGTTTTCATACGACTGATTACATGCTTTAAGAGCTGTCTCAAGGGGAGATCCTGTTTTTACTCTCTTCAGCGTGTTTTCTATGTATGCGCGTGTATTTGTAGCATTTGAAATTCCTATCTCAAGTATGTTGATGACCAAGTTTTTTGAATTTGTTGAACTTGAAATTTTAGGGTAGGATCTAAGAACTTGAATGCACAAATTGGAATCCCAAGTCTTTGGATTAGTGACTCCATCGGAGGTGCACGCTCCTTTAATCAAGTCGCTGTTGAAAGAGGCGGCATTGGAGGGGAGATGCAAAAATGAGATCAAGAAAAGCGTTGTAAGAATTGAAGAGATTAATGAAAGGGCCATTGTTTGATTTGACGTTGGGAATTGTTGAACATGGAGTCTGTCCTAGGTTTGTATATATAGGACCCTCTGTATTTCTTGAGAAATTCAATTTTTAGAATTTGATATAAGAGTTAGGGTGTCTCAACTCAGATTTTAATAAACTTACTAAGATTTATGAAATATCATGGATTTCATGAATTTGAATAAAATCTTACATAATCTCCTAGATTTACTACAGAATTTTATTATAGATTTTCATGGATTTAAAATATTAAAATCAAATTTTTTTTTTTTGATATAGCTTGACTTATTAAATTTATATAAATTGTTTGAGAAATATTTTAATCAAATCAAGCATGGAGAGAATAAATAATCCATGCACAAATAGTCCTTTAGAGAGATTCCGCGATTTAAAAGTCAATTTTTCTAAACAATACCATTATGTTGAAGATATAAAATTCATTAATTTAGTTAACTTAATTCATTTTAATTCATGTAATTGGGAGTTACGTAGATTATTTTGGAGATTAGCATGCATTAGATAGTTGGTACATCTATTAGATAAGTTTCATGATTTGTAAAGCCTATCAAATGCTAGTGATCTAACTTATTTTCGGCAGTCATTTTCAAGAAACACAGTTGAGTTCTCATACAACATCAAGATTTACGAGGCTTTAAGAAAAATTGTATCCTTAAGTAAATGTAAGGTTTTAAAAATTAGTTCATCATGCGGTAGAGATGGTGAATTAATTGAATTCTCACCATGCTTGATTTGATTAATCTTTGTATTTCTCAAATAAGTTATATAAATCTACTAAGTTGTGATATATCAAAAACTAATTGGTTCCAATATTTCAAATTCATGGAATCCATTAAAATCTACAATATATAATTCTGGTAAAATCTAATAAATCATGTGAAATTTTATTCAAATTATTGAAATCTCATGGATTTCATGAATCTTAAGAAGTTTACTAAAATCTTAGATGTCGTGAATCTTAAAAAAATTATTAAAATTTGAGTTGAGAAACCATAAATCCTATATTCCTCAAGAAATACAAATGGTCCTATATGTACAAACCTAGGACTGGACTCCATGTTCAACAATTCCCCACATCAAATCAAAAAATGGCTTCTTCATTAATCTTCAATTCTTACAACCCATTTCTTGTCCTCATTTTTTCCATCTCCCTTCTGTTATGTAAGAATTGCCCAGGATAATGAAAATAGCAAAACTTGGATATAGATTTCACTAAAAAATAATACGGCTCTACTATTACAAGATGAGTTTCAAATAGGAGTTACAAATGAGATATCAAACTCTCTATCTCTCTCAAAACAAAAAGAACAAACTCTATCTACCCCTAATTCTCACTTAGTGCTCAATTGTTTTTGGCACACACTCATTGAACATACATATCTAATGAACACATCCTAAGGCCTATTTATAGATTTTGTGAGGCAGTTTATCATTTGACAAATACAACTTGAATTCCTCCTCTAGAAGTTGAAAAATCAAAGATGAATTTGATCAACCAATAGGCTTTCTTTCCTTGCTTGACTTGGTAGATTTACTTGTTTGAATTTTTTTCTTGGTGGCAAAAAATAATTTGATAATTACAACTTATCCTTCAAAGAGGTAAAATTCAACTTTGTTTCCACCTCTATCATTTTCAACCTTATCGCTAAGAAGTAAAATCAAAATTTGTCTTCACTTCTAACAATCTCCCACTTGGAGACAAATATCTGGCGCTAGTGGAACTCCGCCTTCATCCTAAAGTACTAAGACCAACTGAAGTTGAACAAGACTTCAGTTTCTCAATAGTTACTACCTTTGTTAACATATCTGCGGGATTTTCTATGGTGTGGATCTTCTCCAAATTGATTTTACCATCTTCTAAGAGCGAGCGAACAAAATGGTATTTAATGTCAATATGTTTCGTTCTCGAGTGAAATGCAGAATTCTTTGCAAGATGTATAGCACTTTGACTATCACTATACAACTTGCAGTCATCAAGATTCTTGCCCAATTCACTCAAGAAATTTTGAAACCATACCATTTCCTTACCAGCTTCTGTCATTGCTACATACTCTGCTTCTGTTGTAGATATGGTTAAAATCTTTTGTAACTGAGAGACCCAGCTAATTGTAGCACTTCCTAGAGTAAACACATATCCAGTTTTGCTCTTTCTACTGTAAATTTCTCCTACAAAATTAGAATCTACATACCCACACAAGCCTATCTTTGAGCTACTATAACACGGGGCCATATCTCAAGTATCCTTTAGAATCGCAATATCCACTTGACAGCTTCCCAATGCTTTTTGCCAGGATTATTCATGAATCTATTAACAACTCCCACTGCATGAGCAATATCTGGTCTTGTATAAACCATAGCATATACCAAGCTGCCAATGGTTGAGGCATAATAGACCTTAGCCATGTACTATTTCCCCTCGTGCGTTATTGCTCCTTGTTCCTTTGTTAATCTAAAGTGACCTAATATTGGGGTGCTAACAGGCTTAGCACTTTCCATGTTGAATCTCTTGATGACTTTACCAACATATTCTTCTTGTGATAGCTTTAATCTCTTGTTCTCCCTATCTCTACTAATTCACATTCCAAGAATTTGTTTTGCCACACCCAAATCCTTCATTGCGAATTCGTTAGACAACTGCTCCTTCAGCTTAATAATTTTATCCATGCTTGAAACTGCAACAAGCATATCGCCTATGTACAAGAGAAGTATCAAATATGAAGTGTCAAGTCTTTTGTAATAACAACAGTGATCACCATGGCATCTATGGAAGCCTGCATTTGTTATGAAGCTATCAAATTTCTTATACCACTGCCTGAGCGCTTGTTTTAGACCGTATAAACTCTTCTTGAGTTTGCACACCATGTTCTCCTTTTCTGTAATCACATAGCCCTGGGTTTGATGCTTATAAATATCCTCTTCCAAATCACCATGAAGGAATGCTGTTTTAACATCTAACTGCTCCAAATGCAAATTCTCAACCGCCACAATGCTAAACACAATTCTGAGAGTAAAAATTTTAACAACAGGAGAGAAAATCTCGATATAATCGATACTTGCCTTCTATTGGAAACCTTTTACGACCAACCTGGCTTTGTATTGTTTGGTGCCATTGGGTTTTTCTTTCAAGTGATATACTCACTTATTGTGTAATGTAGATTTTCCTTCGGGCAATAGAAATAGTTCCCAGGTCTAATTCGTTAAGAGAGATTCCATCTCGTCATTCATTGCCAGCTCCCACTTTTTCCTCATCTCAACATGTAATGCTTCCTCATAACGCTCAAGTTCACCATCGTCGGTCAGTAATAAATAATGCAAGGAAGGTGAATAGCGATCTACAGGCCTAATAGTTCTTGTAGACCTCCTTATAGGAACTGGAGTTGATGTCTCTGTGGGTGGTGTCAATTGGACATTTGTAGCTTGGGGTCTCGACACATCTCTATTAGAGATTTTCTCAAGTTCCACTGTCTTAGGTCCTTAGTCTTATCATCAAATCTATCCTTGTAGATGACGGACTCATTGAACACCACATCCATGCTTTTAATTATTTTTCGATTGTCTTAATCCCAAAATCGATAACCATAATTATCGATGCCATAACTAATGAAGATGCATTTACGAGACTTAAAATCAAGCTTATTCCTATTCTCAGGCTCAATGTGGACATAGGAAATGCAACCAAATATTCTTAAATACGATAGGTTCACCTCTTTTCTCGTCCATGCCTTCTCTGGGATTCCGTAGTTCGAGGGAACTGAAGAACCTCTATTGATCAAGTAAGCAACTGTGCTTACTGCGTCTGCCCAAAATTGCTTTAGTAAACCAGAATTAATCCTCATACTTCTAGCACGTTGTAGGATTGTTCTGTTAATGCATTCTGCAACGCTATTCTGTCACGATTTTCCTAGAATTGTCAGCACTTGTCGAATTCCATTTTCTGCACAATATTTCTTCATTCGACTATCTATGTACTCACCTCCATTGTCTGACTTGAGACATTTTTACTTTAAACTCGTCTTGTTCTCAACTAGGACATTCCATTTTTTGACGACATCAAATAAATCAGATTTGTCCTTCATAAAGTAAACCCATAGTTTTCTAGTCGCATCATAAATAAAAGTAACAAAGTAGCGAGAGCCACCAAGAGATGCTACCTGAGATGGTCCCCATGCATCTGTAGGCGCTAACTCCAACCGTTCTGACTTGCGTGTTCTTTGAACTTTTGTGAAACTAACCATTTTCTGCTTTCCGAAGATACAATCTTTACAAAAATCAAAGTCTAGAGACTTCAAACCTGGTAGTTTTCCTTTTGACATCAGAACTTTCATCCTTTTCTCACTCGTATGTCCAAGTCTACGATGCCATGTACTTGCCTCGACTTCTGATGATGTGATGGCAATGGAACTATGAGTACCAGAAGTAACATAGAGAGTACCTTCCTTTTTGCCACGAGCTACCACCATAGCTCTTTTGGTCATCTTCAAAGTGTTCCCAACCAATGTGGTTGTAATACCAAAGTCAGTAAGTTGATCTACTGAAATTAGATTCTTTTACAAACATGGCACATGTTTGACATCCTTAATTCTTAGGGCAGTTCCATTAGGTTGATTTATTTGATCATCACCTTTGCCAATTATGTTGCAAATCTCATCATTTCCAAGATATACCTTGATGAGGTTGCCTAGTACATAGTTATGGAGCAGTTCCTTGCGCGAAGTAGCATGGAACGACACATCCGAATCTATTACCCATGTTTCTCCATGAGCATCCACAACTAATAACAATGCATTAGAATTTTCAGCATCCGAAACATTAACAAAGTTTTTGTCTCCTTGGTTGTTTTCTTGTTTCTTTGATGTTTTGCAATCCTGCTTTGTGTGACCGGATTTTTCATAGTTCCAACACTTGCCTTTGAACTTTGGTCGAGATAGTGATCGACCATTTCTTGACCCACTTGTGTTTCACCTGTGGTTGCCACCTCTATTTGGCTTTTTACCTCTATCGTCAGTTGCTAACACCGAACAAAAGGTTTCTCCACCATCTTTTCTACGAGTATCTTCGCTAAGAACCAAACCTACAACATGATTTGGTTTCGCTTTGCCAATCTCGTGGATTTGTTTACTGCCATAACCAAAGGATTCCAGCTCTCTAGAAGACTTGATAACAATGCCAGTGCTTTGACCTCATCGTCAAATGAGATATCAACCGATTCCAATTGACTTATAAGTGCATTAAAATCGTTGATTTGCTCTATTACAACTCCTCACTCGGACATCTTTAAGTTGAACAGTTTCTTGATTAGATGGACTTTATTTGTTGCAAAGGGTTTTTCATACATTCGTGATAAAGTTACCATCAAACGTTTGGTTGTCTTTTCATTTCTAATATTGAAAACAATAGATGCAGCATGAGTTAGCCTTATCGTACCTAAGGCTTTATGGTCAAGTAACTCCCATTCTTCATTTTTCATATCTATCGGCTTCTTTGACGCTCCTTCAAGAGGAAGGTAAATGTCCTTCTAGTAGAGGTAATCTTCTATCTGTATTTTCCACAATTTGAAGTTCGATCCATTGAATTTTTAGATTTTAACTTTTTCGCCTTTTGCCATCATTGATATTGTAGCAACTTAGCTATTGTTGAACACAACTATTGTTTATAGGTTCACAGGCTCCACCGATTTTGCTATAACCTGGTGCTCTAATACCAATTGTTAAGTAAGAATTGCCCAGGATAATGAAAATAACAAAATTGAATATAGATTTTACTAAAGAATAATGCGGCTCTACTATGAAATAAGAACAGAGGATTACAATATGAGTTTCAAATAGGAGTTACAAATGAGATATCAAACTCTCTATCTCTCTCAAAACAAAAAGAACAAGCTCTATCTATCACAAATCTTCACTTAATGCTCAATTGTTTTTAGCACACACTCATTGAACATACATATCTAATGAACACATCCTAAGGCCTATTTATAGATTTTGTAAGGCGGTTTATCATTTGACAAATACAACTTGAATTCCTCCTCTAGAAGTTGAAAAATCAAAGATGAACTTGATCGACCAATAGGCTTTTTTTCCTTGCTTCACTTGGTAGATTTACTTGTTCAAATTTTCTTCTTGGTGGCAAAGAATAATTTGATAACTATAACGTATCCTTCAAAGAGGTAAAATTCAACTTTGCTTTCACCTCTATCATTTTCAACATTATCTCTAAGAAGTAAAATCAAAATTTGCCTCTACTTCCAACAGCGACTTGCTTAAAATAGCGTGCACCTCCGATGGAGTCACTGATCCATCGACTTGGGATTCCAATTTTTGTATTCAAGTTCTTAAATCCAACTCCAAAATTGCATCATCTTAAAATCTTTAAGCCCTAGTTAATAACATACTTGACGCGGGAACTATGAATGTTACAAGTACTCGTGTATACATAGAAAAAACGTAGAAAAGCGAAAAACCCAGATCTCCCATTGGGAAAGCTCTTAAAGCATGAGTCAGTCATAGGAAAACATTGTTGGAGCAGTCAGAGTTGTCAAAAGAGAAGTTAATGAAGAAGAGGATTACTTTTCTTGTATTTATGATCTTTCAGAAGCTTGTACTGTTCGTGTTAACACATGTCTACAAGCATTTGCTTCCAGCAAAGTTACAAACCCATTCGTTATTAATGGGAATAAATTTGTGATCTTGTTTGCTCAAAGTGCAAATAGTATTTGTTGACTTCTAGCTAGATAGATGAATGAGGGTAGACCAATTAGTTATGTAATAATACGTTGCTCTCGTGATTATTTTTGAAATTCTTGTTTGTATAGAATTGATCAGTTCAAGCATATTTTTCTCCATTTACCGAAGGTAGGATAAGCAATTGAAATTAATAAATAAGACTCTTTAAATAATTTAAACATAGAGAAAGGATTTATCAAAATATGTGCTAAGCAATAGAGATATAACAAATGAATTCAACAAATAAAAATGCTCATTTGTGAGTGCTTAAATATATAAGGCGTGGGTCTCAAGAGAAGTGTGGATAATAAGTTTATGAACATTGCTACATGTACACTATGGTACACTTTAGTTTACACTTTGTCATGTGTCATTATCTTATTGAACAATTTAAATTTCAAACTGTTTTTCATCCAATTGACATTTGACAACAATGCAAGTGTTAACCAAAATATCAAAAATTAGTGTACAAATAGTAAAGTTCTAAGTTTGTTTACCTTTTAGTTCTTGGGAAATGTCATTTGTACATTACGAAGTGTACATCATGGTTGATACTTGCATAGTTGTAAAAAATTGATTGGAGGAAAAACTTACTGTCAAACTTGGTACACACCAAAGTGTACGCCAAGCATTAAGCATGATTGTCGTTCTTGAGACCCTTAAAAAAGGGATCTGTTGGGTTATTACGCCATGTACAGTCCAACTATAGGCAATCATGGAAATGGGCTTGGCCCAATTGGACTAATAATTGTCCAATAATTAGTTTTAATTTTAACAGTTAATTAATTGTAACAGTTAATTGATTGCATCATTCACAAATCTCATTCTTTGATTGAAGGCAATGAAGTGTAATCTCCATAGTTAAATTATCGTAATTGTAGCAATTACAATTAACCCTCATTCTTTGATTGAAATCATTGAAGGAAAATGTTAGGATACTGTGAGAAGAGAAGCTGAAGAAGAAAAGCTGAAGAAGCCAGCGCCTAGGCGCTGTCCAGTTTCTGCCGAAGCAGAAACTGGGCGCCTAGGTGCCATGTCCAGGATATATATATATATATATATATATTCGGTTTTCACCCTTTTCTAAATAATACAACCCTTGCACCCGATTTTGAGAGAAAAACTTGGAGAGAATTTACAAGATTGAAGGTTGTTCATCTTGGGTATAAATTCAAAGTTATTTTCTTTCTTGGGGATTAACTTGAGGCTTGTTCAAGTAATCCAAATACATTGTTCTTCATATATTCCATTGAAAACATTTCTTCCTTATTTTCTTGTTCTTGAAGTGGTTTGGAAATTTTCACATTGTCAACTATGTTTGATCTTTGGGCTATCTTTGGGAGGTATTTTCCCAACAATTTGGTATCAGAGCTTCTTCCTAAATCAAGGTGGTTAAGTTTCGATTTTGTGGTGAGTTGCTTAAACTTTGTTGTGCACAAGGTGTTTGTGAAAATTCCCAAGTGAACTTTGGTGATTTATTTTCGGTAAACAAGTGGATAAATCATGTCTACTAGAGGAATGGTGAAGATTGGGAAGTATGAGATAGAGAAATTCAATGGGAAGAATGATTTTTCATATTGGAGAATGCAAATGAAAAATTTGTTGATTTCTCAAAAGTTGCACAAGGCATTGGCGGGAAAGGAGAAGAAGCACGTTGATATGTCAAACGAGGATTGGGAAGAGCTAGATCTTGAGGCACGAGCGTCTATCATTCTTTGCCTTGAAAGAGATGTTGCTTTCTTGGTTGATAGTGAGGTAACGGCGGCGGAGGTGTGGACAAAGTTGGAGGTCAACTTCATGACGAAGACTCTAACAAATCGGATCTATTTGAAGTCCAAATTGTATACTTGCAAGATGGATGAAGGTACACCAATCCGGGAGTATGTCAACAAGTTTGATAGGATCATATTGACTTGAATGACATTGATGTGGATGTAGATGATGAGGATCAAGCACTTCTACTACTTCTTTCATTGCCAAAGTCTTACGAGAACCTAGTACAAACATTGATGCTTGTGGGTGATAAACTTTTGATGGAGGACACTAGAACGTCACTTCTAGCGGATGATCTTCGAAAGATTGCAACTAGTGGCATGTCTACCATTGGTAATGAGGAGCAAGCTCAAGGATTGTTTGTAAGGGGTAGAAGCAATGTGCGACCAAAGGGCAAGAGAGAAAAATCTAGATTGAGTTCTAGACCTCTTACCGAAAGGTCTTGTTTCAAATGCGGCGAGCTTGGGCATTTCAAGGCGAATTGTCCTAACAAAAAGGGTTGGAAGAAGAACAATAAGAACAACAACAACGGGAAGGTGCAAGTCAAGCAAGAGGTAAGCTATGCCTCGGAAGGAGGGGAAAGCAATGAGTGCTACACCATCTCTTGTGATGTAGAAACCTCCGATAAGTGGATTCTTGACTCTGGATGCTCTTACCATATGTGTCCAAATAGGAAGTGGTTTACTACCTATAGAAGCACTGATGGTGGAACCGTGTTGATGGGTAATAACCATTCTTGTAAAACGGTGGGGCTCGGTTCAATTAGAATCAAGATGCATGATGGAGTGGTTAGAACATTGATGGATGTTAGACATGTTCCTGATTTGCGAAAGAACCTTATCTCTGTTGGTGCCTTAGACTCCGGTGGTTGCAAGATTGTAACATAGAATGGAGTAAAGAAGGTCTTTCGTGGTTCTTTGATTGGGATGAAAGGTATTCGTGAAGGCAATATCTATACTCTTCAGGGTACTACAGTTACTGAAGATGTAGCAGCTGGAACAAGTGGAAGTGGCGGAGACCCATGTGAGTGCACTCGGCTATGGTATAGGAGGCTTGGGCATATGTCTGAAAAGGGGCTAGATTTGCTAGTCAAGAAAGGTTTGCTAAAGAACTTGAAGAAGCCTTGCATGAATTTTTGCGAGCATTGCGTGTACGGTAAAGCATACCGAGTTCAGTTCTAGCCAAGCAAACATAGAAGCAGAGGCATTCTTGACTATGTGCACACGGATGTATGGGGTCCAGCTTTTGTCACTTCCAAAGGCGGTTTCAGGTATTTTGTTACATTTGTTGATGATTATTCTAGATATGCTTGAATTTATTTTTTGAAGCAAAAGAATGAGGTATTCGACACTTTCAAGAAGTGGAAAGCAATGGTTGAAAACAAAAAAGGAAAGAAATTGAAGACACTGCGATCTGATAACAGTACTGAGTATATAGATGATATTTTCAAGGAGTTCTGTGGTAAGGAAGGCATTGTAAGACACTGGACAGTTAGAAATACACTGCAACAGAATGGGGTCGCGGAAAGACTGAATCGCACATTTCGAGAGAAATCGATGTGTATGCGATCCTATACTGGTTTGGGCAGAGAATGGTGGGCAGAGTCGATTGCAAATGCTTGCTACATTGTGAACCGGTCTCCACATTCAAGGTTAGATGGAGATATACCTTACAGGGTATTGACAGGAGAACATGCAGATTATGAGAAACTCAGAACATTCGGATGCACAGCCTACTATCATGTCAACGAGGGAAAGCTCGATGCGAGGGCCAAGAAGGCTATCTTCTTGGGGTATGCAGCAGGTGTTAAAGGCTATCGCCTTTGGTGTGTAGAGGATTCTAAGTTCATAATCAGCAGAGATGTTACCTTTGATGAGAACTCCATGATAGCTTCGTTGAAAGCTACAGTGCCAGGTGGTGATGATATTGAGATTACAATTTCTCAAGTTGTTGACATAGAACCTAGAGATCAACCTGATTCTAGGCATGTTCAAGAGGAGCATCAAATAGACACTCAAGATGAGAGTGATGATGCACTTGAACAAGAGGCGGTTCAGCAAGAGAATGTACAGGCACAGCAACAATAGCAGCTTGCAGATAAATTGGCTTCCTCTAGGCCACGCCGTACTTACAAGCAAGTTCTAAAGTTGGGGTCAGACGAGCCTTTGAGGCACTATGGGCAGGCAAATTTGGTTGAGTATGCACTCTCGGTGGAGGATGATGAGCCTACCACTTTCAAGAAAGCTATTTTAAACAACAATAGCGAGAGTTGGTTGGAGGCAATGGAAGAAGAGATGGAATCACTTCACAAGAACCAAACATGGGAGGTTGTCCCATTGCTCATAGGTAAGAAAGCTATTGGTTGCAAGTGGTTGTATAAAAAGAAGGAGGATCCTACCAAACTCGATGGTACAAGATTCAAAACGAGGTTAGTGGCAAAGGGGTTTGCACAAAGAGAGGGAGTTGACTACAATGAGATCTTTTCTCCGGTGGTCAAGCACACTTCCATTCGGGTGCTATTGAGTATTGTTGCTCATCATGATCTTGAGCTGGAACAACTCGATGTCAAAATCGCCTTCTTGCACGGGGACTTGGATGAGAAGATCTATATGCATCAACTTGAGGGCTACAAGGTTGAGGATAAGGAACGTCAGGTATGTCGCTTGAGAAAATCACTATATGGATTGAAGCAATCTCCTCGGTAGTGGTACAAGCGATTTGACTCCTTCATGCTAAAGCATGGTTTCTCCAGAAGTGAGTATGACTGTTGTTTTTATATTCGAAAATTTCGGGGAGGTAACTATATCTATCTTCTATTGTATGTGGATGAAATGCTTATTGCTTCGAAAGGCAAGGTGGAGATAGATAAGTTGAAATCTCAACTTGGTAAAGAGTTTGAGATGAAGGATATGGGGGCTGCTAGGAAAATACTGGGTATGGAGATTAGAAGAGAGAGGACGAACCAGCGAATGTTCTTGAATCAGAAAGGCTACCTTGAGCGGGTTATTGCTAGGTTCCGGTTGCAAGGTGCAAAGTCAGTGGTAATTCCATTGGCTCCACATTTCAGGCTCTTTGGTAAACAGTCTCCTACTACAGAGAAGAAAAGGTACGCATGGATCGTGTGCCTTATGCTAGTGCAGTTGGCAGTTTGATGTATGCCATGGTGTGTACACGCCCAGATATTTCACAGGCGGTTAGTGTGGTCAGTAGATTCATGGCAAATCCGGGGAAGGCACACTGGGAAGCTGTGAAGTGGATCCTGAGGTACTTAAAAGGCACTGTGGATACGAGTTTATGTTTTGGTGGAGATGCATGTCATATAAGTGGGTTTGTGGACTCAGATTATGCAGGTGACCTAGATAGACGACGATCCACTGCTGGATATGTGTTTTGCATACATGGTGTCCCAGTTAGTTGGCGATCAATGTTACAGGCTACAGTTGCTCTTTCTACTACAGAGGCCGAGTATATGGCCATGGCAGAGGGAGTGAAGGAAGCATTGTGGTTATGGGGTCTTCTAGATGATTTGGGGATTGAGCAGGATTGTGTGGACTTGTGGTGTGATAGCCAGAGTGCAATTCACTTGGCTAAGAATCAGGTTCATCATGCTCGAACCAAGCATATCGACGTCAGGTATCATTTTGTGCGTGATGTCATAGAAGAAGGTGATATTTCACTCGCGAAGGTACACACAAATGAGAACCCAGCTGACATGTTAACCAAAGTGGTAACGGGTAGCAAGTTTCAACATTGCTTGGACTTGTTTCACATTAGTCCGTGTTGATATGCCCATGTGGGCATGGCCCTTCAGGGCGAGGTTGAAATGAGGTGGAGAGTATATGAAGGTGGAGGTGAACTACGGAGGCTTGATCCCGAGTTTTGGGTACGTAGGCAATCATGGTTTGAATGGTGCAGCCGAGTTTTTTTTGGTGCTTGCTTCTTCTTCTTGTGTTCGTCCAAAATTTGAGTTTTATCAAATGATGTACGAGGTGGAGAATTGTGAGAAGAGAAGCTGAAGAAGCCAGCGCCTAGGCGCTGGAGTGGGCGCCTAGGCACCATGTCCAGGTGCCTAGGCGCTCCGAGTGCAAAATTCAGGCAGAATGTTGGCGCCTAGGCGCCCCGATAGATATATATATATCCGGTTTTTCACCCTTTTCTAAATAATACAACCCTTGCACCCGATTTTGAGAGAAAAACTTGGAGAGAATTTACAAGATTGAAGGTTGTTCATTTTGGGTATAAATTCAAAGTTATTTTCTTTCTTGGGGATTAACTTGAGGCTTGTTCAAGTAATCCAAATACATTGTTCTTCATATATTCCATTGAAAACATTTCTTCCTTATTTTCTTGTTCTTGAAGTGGTTTGGAAATTTTCACATTGTCAACTTTGTTTGATCTTTGGGTTATCTTTGGGAGGTGTTTTCCCAACAGATACAATTGATTAAATTAATATTATTTAAATATTTTACTAATCAATTCTTGATCGTTCAAATCTTATTATGTAGTCAACCATTTCTATTATCGACTTGACACTGTAAACTTTAATCGACTAAATTTTCAGTAAATTAATTCTATAATTACACGAGTCCCCTTTTTTCATTGCAATTTATTGAAATTATATGACAAATAAGATTTCAACAATCTTTTCTGAAAAACTACTAACACAAATTAATTTCCTTGTAGAAAAATACTCGTAATAACAATCTTCTTTATTAAATATATTAAAATGCATTGCTGTCATGAATATAATAAAATAATTATAAATTTGATAGTCTGCACAATTGAAATAATTTGCCATAACTCGATAGGTAGGGATGTCAAATGGGCCGAGCCGGCTCGGCTCGTCAAAGCTCGGCTCGTGGATTGTTCGGGCTCGTCAGCTCGAGCCGAGGGGGGATCGAGTCCAACGAGCCGAGCCCGTTCGGCTCGTCGAGCTCGACGAGCGGCTCGTGGGCCGAGCCCACGAGTCCACAAGCCCAAAAAAATGGAAAAAAATTGAAATTTTATTAATAAAAATTGAAAAATTTGCTAAAAATAAAAAATTCACGAGCTCGTGAGCCTCTCGTGAGCTCGGCCCGGCCCACGAGCCAGAGCCGAGCTCATGGGTTAACAAGTTGAGCCGGCTCGGCTCGGCCCACTGCCACCCCTATCGATAGGTGAAGTAAACATGATAAAAATAGTGAACTCAAGAGTCCTAACTCTTAAAATCATCAAGCTTTTATCAAATTTTCAATTGTCGACCAGATTAAAATTTTCGCATAGATTCAATAACAAATATAATTAATTAGGTTAAAGATAGTAACACAGTGTCGTGGCATTAAACATTTACTATTTTATCCGAACAAAGGACAAAAAGATCAATCACACAATAAATCTTTGTTCGGTTTAAGTCATTTTAAGTTTATATTGACTGAAACCAAACATTCAATTATTCAGTGAACTTTAATTCATTGGTTCAGGCAATTTTCAGTGTCAGCTAGTGAAAAACGAGCAAACCATAGCCAAACTTCATCACATGTTTAACCATTTCTAGACACTGCCAGCCAGTAATTAAACTTGTGTATGACAATTAAATATTGCTTGGTACGTCTACGTGTTTGTGTTTACACACACACACAGTCGTACGTATATAGTACATATTTCTTTATTAATTAATAATTAGGTATGATAGGAACCTTTAGTTTTACTTGATATTCTTTTTTTTTAATATTTCGAGATAAGGTTTGATTTGTATCGTCTAAATTTTTTAATTATTAGACGAGGTAGGGATCAATGCCAAACCCGTCATGTATGTATGGATTTTACTAAAAAAAAAAGGGTACAAGCTTTCCACTTTGCACACAAGTGGCTATTATGAAATTGAAAGACTGGTATCCAATTTAAGTTGATCAATAGTTTTCATGAGGTGCTTGTTTGATTTGATATTTTAAGAATAACTTTTCTGTACACTCAATTTTAACTATATATTTTTTTAAAAAGGGAACTTGCTTGGTGTACAGCTCCCTTATAGCCACTGGCGGATTCAGGCGCAGGCTCGACCGTCCTATAGTCCGTGTCTGCCTCTAAAAATGTCTACTTTTTTTTTTTAAAATAAATCCACATATATTTGTATTGTTACTCGTGTTCAAACTCAAAGTTAGATCCGTCACTGCTTACAACCCCCTCACAATGAGCGGACCCACAATTATTTTATTCATGTGGACCCCCTCAACATGTAATTAAGGAGGCTTATACTATAGTGTAAATGGAATTTTCCTTAAAAAATTACTTATTGTGTTTATTCGTAACTTTTTCTTATTTTTTTAATTGCACATTCATTAAAAACACTTTTTCAAAGAATCGCTTCTCAAAAATATTGTATCAAATAAGTGCGATATTTAAGGAGAATAGTCTTACCTTGTTTGATACAAAATTGAAGCCTCCTAAGCAAGAGAATTGTAAAGATGGATAATTATTTATATATAATTTATGGATGGATACAATTCATTCGAAATTTAGCGTTGATGGACGAGTTCAGGTAAATCCAAGTCAAAGGTTTCAATCCAATTTTATTGTTTGACAAATTTTTTATGAGAAATTAGGCCCCGTTTGGTATCTATTTTTTTCAAAATGTATTTTTTTCTCTCTTCTTTTCAATCACACATTCTTTATTAAAATAATATTACACGTAAATTAAAAAAATCATTATTTTTCAACCACACGCTTTTCATTAAGTTACTATTCTAAAATGCATTTTTACATAAAAATGACTCTCAAACACTCCCTATGACTATTTCCCTCAGCCTTTTATGAATGTGGTTATGGTGCTCAACCTTTGAATACGCGGATTTGAATTTCCAACTTTTAGGTTCTCACATTACCAAAATCATTTGTATGTACGACAAGATTGCATGCAACTTTCAAATAACTTCAATTTAGAAGGCAGAGCTATCAAACCGCTTAGTTTTTCTCTTCTCTCCAATTAAAATGAAAGAAGCGTTCAATTTTAATGTTCATATTAATAATTTTACACTTTTCGTCACATGAAGATCTAATTTCATAAATTTAAAATAAGTTGAAATTCCAAAACCTCACATTCAGAAATTCAAAAAATAAATAAATCCATATTTGAGGAGCTGAAATCTAATTCTCCATTAAATAAACTATATATGGAGCATGTATTTGAAAACCATAAAGAAAAAAGTAAGAACCTTCTCTTGGTCGAACAGTGTAGGTAAACAGCCCGAAACTGAACTAGCTTTAGCAATAGAAATAATAATGTAAAGCAGAGTCTAGAAGATCTCTATGCCACGTGTAGGTCCCATGCATGTCCTTAGTGGGTGGCACGTGTTCTTACACGTGGGTGCTGCAATTATCAAACAGGAGAAAGCTTTTGTTTGGTGTCTCTTTCTGCGCACACTGGCAATTCAAAACAGTTCATCCCAGAAAGCGACGAGCCGACGACCAAATCTTCTCTCGGACGGATACCTCAACCTTAAGGAACTTTAATAAATATTATTATTAAATTTTTTATTTTACAAGTTCTTGCTGTTATTAATTAGGTCAACTGAGTTTTTAGAACTAATCCATTTCCGGTTTGCTAGTTCAACTACACCAATTGAGATTGATTAATGCATCCCGTTGATCCTTGCCATGTATAATGTTAATCACTATATTTAAAAGTTCAAATTATATGGTAGAGACGAAATATTCATTCATTTTCAATGTAGAATCAAATTTTTATACTTACCTAACTTACACTTTCATTGAATTATTAATAGAATAATATTGAATATTAAAAAATAGTAAAATTATATTCATTATATAAACTTCTAATCTAAGTTCTATGCATGCTAAGCTACTAACCTTTACTGTACTTTGAAGGATGAATAGTATAATATTAGAAGGAAATAATTTTTTTATCATATACAAGGATGAATGCAGACTCTTTGAATTAGAAAGCACAATCAAATGTCATATAGATTGAAGACTTTGTTCTTGATTTTTGAATAATTCATACTTGACTCGATAAAGTGTAGAATTAAATTTAAAAACTCATTCCTTCATTAATAATTTGTTCATTATTTTCATATTTCAAACATTACTTTTATTAATATTTTTCTCATCATAAATTAAAAATTCATATTTACATTTAAAGAAGTTAATTTATAGTGTATTTGATATAAACAACCAATTCAAGTAATAAAAAGAAAAAATATATATATAACCAATATTCACTACTAATATTCAATCAGTTTAATCATTTAAGACTCATCTGATATACACAATTTGATAGGAGAAAATGCAAATTTAGGTTCAAAATATGATTAAGAAGTGAAGTAAATATTATAATTTGTAGAGAGACTATAGAAATTTTTTTTAAAAATTTAGAAGAATTAAGGTTTTGATAGAATGCGTGAGTGAGAGAGTCACGAGAGTAGAGAAAAATGAAAAAAGTTCAAATCTATTGTGATTTTGTTTCTGTTTGATGGATATTAAAATCAAAATTTTAATAAATTTGAATAAAAATTGAAAATATATGAATTCCATGAAATATGTTATTAAAATTAATTGTTAATTTTCATTTATATTAAAATTTAGATTTTATTTCGTATCAACCCTGACTTTATTGAAAAAAAAGTTGGAGGGTCACGTGACCCTCCAAAACTCCCCTTGTGTCCGCCCCTGATCATGTACATTCCATTACTATTTGGTAGTGTTTTTGCGTCACTTTATATAGAAGAATTTCATGATAAACTTACCTTAAATAATCTTTTTCTAAGAACTTTTCAAAAATTTTTACGAACATGCATTTTATTTTTTTTTAGTTTCGAGTACAACTTTTAACTTTTCAAAAATCATATATCAAATGGACAATAAATATAAATTGCTTCCCTTGAAAAAATCGAGAACCATCCACTAACTCTCAAAAGAATAGGACAAATTATCTTATAGTACTATCACCAAGCGTGAGAAAAAACCTAGTTAAGTTGGAAATGATCATTTCCTTAGTGGAGTGGATTTGTTCCGTAAACAAATGGATAATGAAACAGATTATAAACAAGTCACAATTTAATCCTTCTTCCCATATCGTTTTCGATTTTCACATTTACTGTCTCCAAGTAATTTATTGGATCTAATGCGGCCACAAAGCATTTGTTTCTTCCACGCTTTTTATGAAAGAATAATTATTTGTTTCTTCCACGCTTTTTACACACGAAAACAATGATATGATGAAAATCACAAGATAAACATCCAAGAAAATCATTGTAATTTTCTTGATTGACAGCAGCACATCAAATTGTAAGCTTTTGCTAGTCATCTATCAAAAGATATCTTGATATCCTCGTCCCATCCAAAATGTTGAAATGGATATTTTATATCAAGAAAACTTCAATTACTTTTGCCATATTTAGAAGTGCATATTGTGAATTAAAAATTACAAATTTTCACATGTTGTGAATTTGGACATTTTTGAAAATTTATCATGAGTACGAGGTTGTATTGATTTCGCACATGATGTACTAAACATGTTAAATCACGTTTAAATTTTTTTTAAAAAAGTCATACCTTCCACTTACCGTATTCCGTGAGGGATGTATAGATTCATTTTTCATAAAACTTGATATATGTACAATTTTCGTTTGTAGTTTACACAAAGATTTACGTAAATGAAACTATTTGTCTGCCTTTATTTAAAGTTAAAAGAGTTCAAAAAGATAGAAATATTATCTATACTGCGTTCTTAACCAAAATATTATCCGTGGTGCAACTGGAAAAGCAAAAAAATGAGAGACAAGTTGATGGTAGCAACGTGTTTGCTTTTGATAATCGAAGATAACATAAACGTCAAAATCTTGGTACCAAAATTGAACCTAAAATCCTAAATTCTGCTGTTTTGTTCTTTTCAATAATGTTCAAACAAATGATAACATCGAAAATGGTACCTAAATCTAAAAGCAAGTAAAAAATAATACCTAAAAATTGTAACTTAAAAAAGAAAGAGTGTGTATATTTATCCAGGAGAAAAAAAAAATGAATATTTAAGAAGAAGAGGAGGGAGGATAGTAACTGGAACTGGTATTCCATGGTGGTATTGTAAAACTGGAACTGCTTCCCTGTGCTTGAGTTTGATTTCCTTGCTGCCCGAAATGAATTGCTTGTGCACTGGAAAATACCGCTGGATTTGAAGAAGATGAAGATTGAGAAGAAGAAGAAGAGGGCATTGATTGTGAATATAAACCAGCTAACGATGAAGCATTAAACATTTGTTGTAACAACGTTGTAGAATGTTGGCCACGGAAATAATCACTGTTTTGAAGCAATTGTGAGTAATCCCAATAGTCTCTCATGGTGGTAGAGATATGGGACGGCGGAGTTTGGAAGAATGGGTTGGTCAGCGGGGGAGGCGGTGGTGGACGAGTTGCAATGGCCAACTGTGTGGGTTGGGAAATCTGCGACGGGGGTGGGACAGGTGGATTGACGATTCTGACATTTTCAGGGAAATTTAGTTTGGCTCTGTTGCCTCTGAAACGGAGGGCGGCTTCATCGTATGCTCTGGCAGCGGCCTCCGCCGTTTCGAATGTGCCCAGCCACACTCTGGCGGCTTTATGTGGATCCCTTATTTCTGCTGCCCATTTGCCCCATGGCCTCTGTCTAACTCCTCGGTATCTTCTTCTTCTCTCTCCTGTTTCTTGATTTGAAGTGCTCGTTATTTCTGCTTGTGGTGGTTGCGCTGCGGCGGCGGCGGTGGTGGTGGGAGGCATTGCAAAACTTGTTCCTGCCTCCGGCTCTGGAAATAAAATCAATTAAATGAATAGTTTGCAAATTAAAAATAATAGTCAAATATAGGCGCAAGCAATGGCCCATCTCATCTCTTCTTTAACATGAAATTTAATATAATGAAAAAGAAAAAGGCTAATTCAAAGTCTTAGCTTATTACAAATTTGAACAATCAAAGCTGAAAATAAAAATTTGAAAGAATGAATTTTCAATGTTAAGAAAAACAGAGGAGTTTGCATAATGGCTTGGAATATGGGGAAAAATTATGAAAAAAATGAAGTTTTTTTACACTAACCATCTTTGACAGAAGAAGAAGACTCTCCAAACCGCCGATAAACCGCCGGGGCTTGCTCCGGTAACTGCGTACCACTATCTTCTTGATCACGTCTTCTCTTCTGGCCAGGCCAAGAGCCAGAGCTGGAAGAAGAATAAGCAGACGATGGCGAAGTAACTAAATGAATATTCCCAGTACCACCTGCAAAAGACGGTGCAACAGCGCCACCACTTAGTTGCTCAGGAGTTAACCTCCTCTCACCGCCGTACCTCTGCCCCGACACCACATGTGTTAGAGCAGTCACCATAGCCGACATCTCTTGCAATTGACTATGGCCCGAAAACATCGACCCCCCTGCCACTGCTGATAGTAAATAATCCGGTTGATCTTGATGTTGCATTTGATAGTATGGATCAATATTCAAAACGGTGGCAGAGGTGGTGGTGGTGGTGACGGCGACGGTGGAGGTGGAGGTAGAGGTGGAGGTGGAGGTGGAGGTGGAGGTTTCTGCTGGAAATCTAACATACTCGCCGCTATCTCGTGGATTCGCCACCTTTAACAAGAGCATGTAACAACCCAACTAAATTCTCTTCAAAAATCTTTTCTTCCAAAATCACCAAATCAATAAGAACCCTAATTTATCAGCCCCCGATAATCTTCTGCATGAACTAGCAACCACCTTGAGAAAAACACGTGCAAAAAACTGAATCAAATTTAAGAAAATTGACTGCTGCAGCTGTGGGGACCTGGGAATTATCAAAGAACGGCTTTATAGAAAAGCAAAAGAATAAATTCGAACTGGTACAGCCGTCAATGGAACAGTAATCTTTCTTTGTGCTAATCCTTTCTGCAAAATGAGTTTAAAAGCAATTTTAAGTAAAAATATTAATAAAAATTCGCTTTTTGTTCCTTTAAATTAAGATATATATGATGCCAACTAGCCGACTTGGAGACTTGTTCATACCGTTTGACTGATCGTGGCTAAATTACATGTATCTGGTCTGTGTTCTAGACAGCCGGGTGTCGGTTTCTGGCTTGTTTTAGTGTTTTTGTGTGTGTGTGTGTGAGAGAGAGAGAGAGAGAGAGAGAGAGAGAGAGAAATCATCTTCGAATTGAGTTCTTTGCATCATCAAAAATATGAAATATGGAGGGGAAAAAGCACATTAAAATTAAACTCATTTAGGCCCCATTCGAGTCATATTAATGTAAAAATAAAAATGAAAAATATAGTTGTTACGGACCCTACACAAAATATAAAAAGTTAAATATGGTGACTTGATATAATGGATAACAGTTATATTTTTCATTTTAATTGGCAAATAATGTAAACAAACGGGGGCTTAAGCCTCGTTTGACCCTATTTTTCTAAAATTATTTTTTCTAGTCACATTTTTCTCAATAAAATAATTTTATATATAAATTCAAACTTTTTCTTTGTTTTTAAAGTCACATTCTTCAAAAAAATCAATTCCTTAAAAAATTTTGACAGACAGGGACTTAATTTGCTGACAAGGTGTAGCTTACGTTGATATTGGTTTTGATTCGGGTTAATGGGTATTGAGAATCCTAAATCCTTGGTTAGTTCCATTTACTTCATTTTTTTCATACTCATTTTTTAATGGTATATTCATATAATAAAATATTTTATGCGTAAATTCAAAATATTTCTTTACTTTTTAACCATACATTTTTCAGAAAAATGATATTCAAAACTATGTTTTTTTTTTTTAAATTTTAATGTCATAAGTAACTAAATTAAGTAGAATTTTGAAGTTTATTGAAAGAAAAAAACAATATACATAAGTTTCTCTTTTGGGGTTGGGGCCCGTGGTGGTGTGAAGGCGACTGCAAAAGAGAGACGTAATTGTGTATCACGTCATTATCAATGTATACAATGTTAATAGTGAATATCATTTTGCTAAGAATTTATAAACAGTTTACTTTATAAATAAATAAAAATAAATAAAGAATTTATGGATGGTTTGTCCTAACATACGACTTGAACAAGTCATTTTTGAAAAAATTATAAGTTTTGAACCGCTCATTTTTCTTGAATTCGGAATTAAGCGATAAACTTGCACAATTTTTAATTAAGGGTAAAATTAATAACTCAAAATTTGATAATGAGGCAAACCTATTAATTTAGTTAATACGCCCCCAGGGCATATCTCCCAGTGGCAAAGGGGAGGGTGGATAGGGCTCAACACGACAGTGTGCAGAGTTCGATTCCCCGCAAGATGGAATTGGCTTTGTTGCAAGCGGGAGTTATCATATGGGTTAACAGCCTTGGCCTATCCATGTGCTCCCCACCCTGGCTTCTGGGAGGCACATCCTGCGATTTACCTCCTCTACGATGGCCCAGGGCAAAGTCGGTGGGGGCCCTTAAAGTTGGGGTTCAACCTTTATTAATTTAGTTAATACTATTTGACCGAATTTTAAGCATATCATCTTTCACGATTTTCAAAAATGATTGTTGGTCAACGCCTAAAAAATAATACCTTTGACTGGTTCCCTGTCTTTGATTTTAATTTATTTAGCACAAAATAGGTCGTTTTATATGCACTATTTTGCACGAATGGTACCGTATTTGAATCTCGTATTGGTCAAAACACGTCTCTTTTCTGACTTTAGTGGCTCATAGTAATATTAAAACTAATTAAGAAGTCTTGAATGCTATTATTAGACCATCGAAATAGATAATTAAAAAATAATTTTAAAAAATTTATTTTTCTTATTTCGTATGAGTAAATTCAATATACTACTATTTATTATATTAATTCAAATTCTAGGAATCTTAAGGGGAGAGCTATTAACATGCTCGCCTCAGAAACAAGCTATCATGGATTGAGTTAAATTAGATTTTTTCGTATGAATCACTCGTTAAAAAGAAATCAAACGATCTTTTTCATCTGAATTTGTTAATACAAGGAGAAATTAATCAAGATCGTCAAATTTGATTCTCGCCCAATTATTGGGTTCAACTTTTAACTAAAATCGCGTGGGTGGAATTTATCTTCCTTTTTAGTTTTTGTTTCAAACGATTGATTTTAGTTGCAACTGGTCATAATTAAGATGGGATTAATGATTTTAATAAAACGGCAAGGATTAAATATTTGGACTAAATTAAGCTGGCTTAAGGTAACACGTGGAAAGATTAAGAAAAGTACAATACTAGGGTGGGTAAATAGGTAGGTCCAGTACGGGCATAGACACGTAATTAATCATTTAGTGCTTAAAAATAAATGTGATAAAATAATGGTACTAATTGTTTTCTTTCGTGTTAATGTTGACATCCGACGTTACCTAATCGACATCATTTATGGTTGAGATTGAAATGGTATCTGATCATCTTCGAATCTCAAAATTTCGTTCTTTATTAGTGAAAATATCTTATCGTTATGCAATTTTTTTTATTTTTTTTGCCATTTTTAGTCATCCCTTATATCCTAGGAGCGATTTTTTTCTACACAAGTCTCAACATAGTGCTTTCCTTCCACTTCTTGAAAAGAAGCATTTTACTTCTTCCTTTTATATAGATTACGGAGAATTACATGACAATTGAGATGATTTCACGGGTTGTTTATTTTTGTTTGTATATAAAGTTCAAATGAAAAGATGGGAAAAAATTATAAATCTATTTTATTCACATAATTTACGTTAACTTGACATGATCGAGTTGATTCAATAATTATGTCATAAGGGGATGTTGTGACATTTCACGACTTTAAAAATTTTCCAATATGACTACAAGAATTGTCGAATGATTGATTATAAATAATAAACACAAATCATATAGATTGAAAAAAATATCTATTGAAGCCTAAAAAATCCATAGAAAATTTCGTAATTCCTAACTAGATATACTGGTAATTGAAGTAAGTAATTATTCATGTAATTATACTGAAACTGTATAGAAGTAAATCCATTAGAATAGATGAACTCTTGATTTCAAGCTCGTCTCATAATTATGTTAAAGAATTGTTTTCCCAGCTATTTTCGTTATGTACAAGTATATGTAACAATTGGTGTTAGGGATTACCATTGCTCCTTTTCTATCAAATCTTATTTAAATAATACATATCTAAGTAACAATTTATGTTAGGTTTTACGGTCATTTTTATCTCGTATAACCATAATAATTTAAATAGGTTGGTTGAGATCTTAGGACATATCGTTCTAGCTATTTGATTATTACATCTTATTCCTTTGTCTCATAGTCTATTATTTATAATTTTATGAATAATTAAGATCGTACACACATCACAATCTTTAATCAAGTAGGCGTTGCCATAGATCCAATTCATGCTTTAGTATTGATCTTCATCAATGTAGTTTCTATTATTGTACTGAACTCAATTTTTAAAAGGTTCACCAACAAAGCAATAATAATTAAAGATTTCATCACTAAACACGTTTTAACTTTTCTTGTCAAAAGTATGTGACAAGTACAATGAATTATCTAATTAACTTTTATTATTTAGTGTGTAATTTAAACTTAGAGAACGGCGATGGGACATCAAAATAATTCCTCATACAGTCGATCTGCTGGGGATCCGATGGTGATATTAACTTTGCTATGTACTATTTAAATTTTTCGTGTCAACATCAAAACATTCTCCTTTCACACTTCCAATGCAATTATGGGGTTTTAACTTATAAGAGATTACAGAACGTAAAATGTGGACTTTTGAAGAAGAAGAAAAGTAAAGCAATTTGAGAACTTAATGCGCAAAAGAAGAACACAAATGGGGCAGAAGATGGTTTTCTGAGTGAGACGTGGACTTGTGTATAATACACACTTTTAAATGTGCAATTATATAGCACTTAGAGCATGTTTGGTAGAGATTTTAATCCAATTAATATCAAATTTTTTATCGTTATTTTACTATTCCAGCCGTCATTTTTGAATTCTTCTTTCATAAGTAAGACCCACTTTATCTCTAACGGTTAAAAAATTAATTAACAAAATTCCTAATAAACAAGCACTTAGACTCGTTCTTATCGAAATACAAAAGTTTCCATATATCTTGGAAAAGATTAAAAGAATATGTTAGAGATGTTATCATATAAATTTGCTATAATTATATAATGGTCCATTTGACGTAACTTTTGTGTCAAAATGTGATTCTGATATTAAGAAGTTATTTTTAAACATATTTGAATTATTTTTTTAATGTATTTTGTTTGCTTAGGAAAGTTTTTAGATAAAGTTGCCTAAGGAATATTCATTGGCTCTTTTACAAGAAGTAGAAGCAAAAGCGAAAAGTCCTACAAAACGGGCTTTTATTCTGTATGAAAAATCTAAGTTTTGGGATAAATTATATTTCATATTCAATAATTTTAAAAGCTAGCCCCCTAGTTTTGGATAGCAGAAGTAAGAAGACGAAACTTTATTGTTATAGGGGTATAATGAGTTGTTCGTGCATGAATTCGATCCCCATGATATTTCTTCTTAGGTAAAGGATATTAGATGACCACCATTTTGGGGATGAGATAAAAAGGAGAGACATAAGTTCAAATATATTATAATCCTTGCAACAATAAGTAGATGTAGGGATGTCAACAAATCGAATCGAAACTCATCACATATAAATGGCGAGAAATAGGAAAATTTTTGAAGATCTTAGACTGCACATTGATAGCATAGTGAGATCAATCCAAACATGTGTATATAAAATCATTTTTTTTTTTTTTTTTTTTCCCCTTTTTTTTTTTTTTTTTTTTGCCCGTGAGCCCGAGCCAATGAGCCGCACGGGCTGGATTGGGCTCGGCCCGTCCCCACCATAACAAGGCGCGGGCAAGCTCAGGCTTTCTCCAGGACGAGCCGAACTGCTATTCCTAAGTAGATATAACTTTCACATTGAGAGTGAACTACTTTTTGCTTTCACTTTTCTATTAAACATTATTATTACTAATGTACTCAATCAATAATATGAGATTAGACGTTTAATCTACAAATAGTTATATAAATAGGCAAAAGCCATAAATTTTCCATACATTCTAGCAATAACCAAGCTAAGCCGAACATGACGGAAGGCTTCAAAGTTCGTCTCTGGAATGAGGGAGCCAGCCCAAAGACAATGTTAGCCCAGAACAAAAGCCCACTAATGTAGCCTGTATATACACAACAACGGTCCAATTTTTAAATGTAAGTAATTCTATTCTAACCTAAAGCTTGTTTGGCACAATTTTTTCTGAAGAAAAGAGATGCACCATGTTGATATGAATTGAAAAGGCCTTTTTGTACACATCCTTAAGGACAGCATTTATGGCAATCTTCGCTAGTTTCTTCTGAGGGCTGTGGACATAGTATGGCTTTGTCATTGGCCTTCCCCTCGAATCAGACAAATAAAAAAGGGAATCATGTTGTATTCTTACACTTTCATGTTTACAACTCAATTTATCTAATTATTATAAGGATACACCCAATTTTGAAGATGAATCATAAAGAAAATACCTATTAAACCGATCACAATAATATCATTACAGTAACAATTATCCAAAGAGAAATCCTTCTAGAACGATTATTTTGAAGAATGTGTGATTGAATATATGAAATAATTGCGAATTCTAAAGAAAATATGGATGAAAATAATTTAAATATTAATTGTGTCAAAGAAGCCTTTAATGCATCAAACAACAATTACAATTATATGAATATGAATGGTGCTTAGTGTACAGGGTACGGGTTCTAAACCCGTACCAAACACTCACAACATGGGGGTGAGTGGGGTTTTTGCTAGTTTTTTAGATAGGTGTGGACCCATTTGGTCTAAGTGTTTGTAGGCGTTCTGTGAACAGAACCCTTATACACTCGGCATTATTGTATGAATCTAGGGGTCAATAATTGCTTCAATGATTCACATAAAAAAAATATAATAATAATTCGAAATTGATAAAGTCAAACCCACAAATAAAATATTTAAAAATTGGGGAGATCGTAAGTTCATTACCGGTTGAGATTTGCTATTAATATCTTAGATTTTTATAGTAAAGTTAGACAACAATTGATGAAACGTGTAGTTAAAATTAATCGTTAACTTTAATTTGATAATTTAATCTCATTACTAAAAGCCTGTTTGGCATGATTTTTGCTTTTGCCTTAACTTTACATAGAAGAACTTTTTGAGGAAACTATCTTAATTTTTGGTTGGAAACTAACTTTTAAAAAAACTTTCCATTCCTAAAGTATTTTTAAAAAAAGTCACATTTGACCAATTTCTCTTGAAAACTTTTCTAAATTTCTAATTACCAAAAGTATTTCACAAAATTGGCCAAACGAATCCAAAAGCAGTTTTTGGATTTTAAGAGTCCTTTTAACTTTTCCAAAAACAATGTCAAACGAGCCATAAACAGGATCTTCAAATATTTGACATCTCAATACATCAACTTTTCACAATGAAGGAAGAGGCTGTCAACAAGACAATTTGATTTTCTCACTCACAGATGTCCGAGTAATGAAAAATACGGTAACACCAAAACTCAACTTCGAAAACATTCTGAAAAAGAAAAAGCAACTTGTTAGTAATTAATATTGAAGTGATTTTTATAATTAATTTGGTAATTTATTATTATTATAAATGGTGCAAAGTGCCATTTTTTACATAGTTTTGAGGGTATATGCGAATTATCCGAAATTCCGAATCTTATACCGTTTAGCATTCAACGATTTTTTCTGCGATAATCTTCCAAGAATCTGAATCTCTCGCAGGAGACAATTGAGAGTGAAATGGCGGAGGATAGTAATAATCGTGCTAAGAAAGAGTCTACACTAATACCGAGTTCGTCGAATTCGCCGCGTCATACACAAGACATTGAAATTGAAGCCGACGATCCCGTCAAATCCCCTCCTAATTCCGCCAATAATTCATCTACTCGCAAGGTCAATAATCAATTTACTCCCCCCTTTACACGTGCATATGCATGTATAAATTCGTCTGATTTTTAAATTATTTTGTTTATAATTTTTTTTTTAAATTTTGTAATTTAATGTGATTATACTGCTTCAACGAGCTGGGGGAGCGATTGTAAATGATGATTAAATTGTTAGAAATGCATGGGCTTCTGAATTAATTGGTCAAAATTTAGATATTTTCTTGTAAGATATGAACAATTAAAGCCCAAACTCAGTGTTAAACAGGTAGAAAAGTAAAAGTCTACATATTACATTGTTATGGGACCTAAGGAAATTCATACTTGTTATGTGTGTGGAATAACATACTTGTTAGTTGTTACTATAAAAGTAAGAATACTCCATATAAGTGAGTAAAGGAGTAATGGCAAAATATTCAATACATAGTGAATCAAGTTACTTTTCTCACATAGTATTACCAAGTAGTTACTACCAACCATGCTTGGCACTTGGCACGGCTTTACATAGAAGGACTTTCATTGAGTACTAGTGGCCAATATGGATTAATTTATTCTTGCTGCAAGGGGAGAAATGTTATAAATGAAAAGAAGGAAGGTAAAGAAAGATAGACTATCACCTTAGAAATTTGTTCGGATAACTCAAGCCAATGAAAGGGGAGTAATTTGATAAATTGTATGAAGAATAAATATAATGAACTGTATCATCAATAAGTTTACCAGGGGCTTCCTTCGAGGAAACTATCTTTGATTATGTAGTTATTTTGATATAAATATGCCCATCTGCTACAATTTGTACAATATGGTAAACAAGCATGTTGTGCTTAGCGAATACTATGTGCATTTCTATAGAAGCTGTATTATGTTGCAAAAAAGTCATAGAAATTAAATGTCAGTGTTTCTTCCGATGGCTGAAAAGGTAGTTGATAGTGGAAAATACTTAGATCTTTACCTGCTGGAAAGGCGGAAGGCATACATTTCTGGAGTCATTTTGATGTTGCTTAACCGAAATTGCAATTACTATGTCATACATTATCTAATGGAAGCCATGAAACGGACAAACCATCATCTTCATTACAAAGAAGAGAAGTAGAAAAGAGAGGAAGAAGAACAAACCATGCTGTGAAAACACACCAGAGCTTTAGTGAAATAATCATATGAGTGATAGACTAATGTTATTTAAATGTATTTGTGAGATAAATAGAGTGATGACATGTATTCATCGAGATGCCCGTAGCCCAGATTGTTGAAAGCTAAAGAGATCTTAAGCTTTAGAATTTAGGAGGCAGCAAAAAAATTGGAGTTTATGCAGGGTCAGCCTTGAGATTTTGGGTGACTATGTAATATTTTAAAGAAAAATGCCATAAGTATAGGAAATTTTTGACAAATTTGTTACCGAAGCTGACGTAGCAAAACGTGATTAGCCAGTTTATTTTTCATTTGTCCCATCTTTCAATCAATGCATGCCAAGTGGTGTTTGTAAACATTTTCTATCAAATTTGTCTATACTTATAGCATGATTGTATTTTAAATGGTGTACCTTTCATGTAATTTATTGAGAAAAAAATATTCCAATAATATTATTTCACTGCAAAAATATAACATTTAAATATTTTTTTATTTTATTATATGCCTAGAATAAGAAAAACACAAGTAAAGCTCAAAAGGAACTTCCGAACTTCATCAAAATTCATATGTCGTCAACAAAGAACCATCCAAGCCACTAACGTCTTCGTACAATTCCATATGAGCAAACCTTGAAATAAGAAATATCAAATAATACTTGTAAACCTTGAAATGTAACAAATCATGTAAAACTATTCTTGCAATTCTAGAAGCAAATTAACTCACTAATTAAACTTTTTGTAATCAATATGTTCTAGCAAATATTGTTCAATAGATGTCAAAGTTAGCTCATTCAGTTGTTCTTGTAACGTGGTTGATCGCAACTAAGATTTTAATAATTTCAATTTTGAAAAATTCCATTTGGCAGATGCATTAGTAATAGGAATTGTCAATAGCATTCTATAAGTAATAAATGTGTTCAAAAAACAATCATATCTTTTCAAATAAGTCAATATATCAAAAGTTGTCTTGTTTCTTTAGGTAAAAGATTTCGCAAAATTTTTAAATCTTGAAACAAATCTTTGCGCCATCAAGATCCTAAAAATTTACATATATTAGAACAATGTCAATATGATCACTAGCGATCTCTTGATTTTATGTCAAGATTGTCCCAAATGCTTGGATCATAGATGTTGAAGGGAATGTACCTATTATGAATTAAACAATCTACATATTCATTATTATCATTTTTGTTAGGAGATTCACCATCAACCTCTTCACTAGTATCATTTTTCTTGGATAATTCATCATCAACATTGTCATTTTTATCATTTATCATTTTGTCTCAATTCATTAACACCTTCATTTTCATTTTTATTAGTTCCAAGTACTTGGTCCATAATTTTAGCTTCTTTAACAATAAATTATTTATGAGCGCCTTTTTGAGACTCTATCAACTCCTCAATTTTTCTCCTTTTCATTCGTTCTCCGAATTCCAATTTCTGTTTTCGAGGATACATTTTAAACTTTAATTTATGACATTAAAATTCATAAAGATTTTAAAAAATAGAAGATATAAGCTAATTAAAGAGTAAACTGGCGAAAGCTTTATAAGTTTAATTAAAGCTATCTTGATTCTTCAAAAATACATGTACCCCCAATCAAATGAAAATGTAGAAGAATTAGGGATAAAAAATACAATAATGTTAAATAAGAGTCATTATTTGTCTGTTTATCTTATCATAGATTGCAAATGACAAATTCAAAAGGCAAGACTCGAAAGGGTAAAAAAAAATTGAATCCCACTTTTTAGTGATCGTCCAACAAAAACTTACACTTCTAGAACAAAAAACTTATGAAATAATAATTAACAAGTGGAGAACCGGCACCAATTAAATGATGAGTTACAAGATTGTACTATTGTAGAGCAATCAATAAAGAATGACGGTAGAGCTTTTTTCTTGTCTGTTTGACAGTTCTTCATGAATTAAAAGGATGGGAGAGAAGAAAACGACAAAAATGGATTTGGGGCTAGCTTTTCACTCTTCACTTTAATCATTTGAATTTTGGGCAATTTATAGTCTTGTTGGGTTGGAAATTGATTAAAGTAGGTAATTCAACATTTAGGATTGGACTGGTAAAATAGATAATTTAATTTATTTTTTATTTTTTGAAAGAAAGATGGTTAAAACTACAAAAAATAAATAATTATTTTCAATAATATGTTAAATTAAAAAATATTAACGTAATATAATTTTTATTTTATTTTTAACTTTTTTCATAGATATTGTGCCCTTCAACTCAACATAATAATAAAAATTTAAAATTTTAAGACTTAAAAAACATTTTAAATATATAATAATAATAATAATAATTTGGTGCCCTAACAATACTTAGGCCTTGTTCGGTCGCTCAACTCGCGGACCCCTCAGAACCGTCTCCGAGTTTAAGCAGTCTGATATATTGTACAATTTCTTTGATCTCAAGTAAATCACTGAGTACAATATATTGATCACCATTGAATATTTATTCTCTTTTATCGTCTAATTTGGAGGTTTAGAGCATTGTGGTAAATGTACTGTACAATACTCAGTTGAGCTTTAGAGGTGTCATATCTGCAGTTCAATGTATTTGATTTGTGTAAACTATGATAAAGTATTTTTAATAATTTCCCTATCAAGCTTTTACATAAATTTTACAAGACAACCATGTCAGTATGTTATATGGCTGATTCTGGTACTTGGTCAGGCTTGCTATGCTGTTCTGCAGAGTTGGGCGTCGAAGAAGTTTATGACAGGATGGTAATAACTTGGCGTATGTTTGAAAGTTGATTTTTTGTTTTTGTTTCCCCTTGTTCTCCACCAAGGCACCGACTAATGTACGAGATTCTGCTTTTACTTCCAATTTGCAGTGTTGTTCTCTTTCCTGTTGCTGTTACATTTTTCATCACTTGGTGGTTTATTCAGTTTGTTGATGGTTTCTTCAGTCCTATATATGAAAGGCTTGGCATTGATATATTTGGTGAGTCATCAACACCCTGTGATGTTTATCTTACTCTGGCATCGATTGCAAATTTTTTTCCTAATGCTTTCTTCTTAGACTCATCTGAATGCCGGTAATTCGACTGAAATAAAATAGCCGAGCCTGAACCCCTTCTCACTAAAAGGCTGAGTTCACTGTTCCTGTTGGATCAAAATGTTTATTCTAAATACGTTTACATGCTGCTGTATGAAGTAACTTTTTTTCTTATTTCTGATGATTTTTTTTTTGGATTTTACATAGGTACGATAAAGTAATGCATGGGTTGAACAATAACTAGGTTTTGCAGATTTTTATCAAACTGCATTTCTTCCATTGTACTTATTTTCTTATTCGTGGTGCAGGTCTTGGGTTCATCACGTCATTAATATTCACTTTCTTTGTGGGTATATTTGCTTCCTCATGGTTGGGTGCCACAGTTTTCTTGATAGGAGAATGGTTTATAAAGCGAATGCCTTTTGTCAAACACATATACTCGGCTTCCAAACAAATTAGTTCTGCTATCTCTCCTGGTAAACCATTTCTTTATAGTGTCCTGTGATACTTTAGTAAAAATTGAGTTGTTTGATGAGAAGTGCAGAAATTAGACCTCGTGGGATTAGTCGAGGTGCGCGTAAGTTGGCCGGACACCCACGGTCATAAAAAATAAAGTACAGAAATTAGACAGGGTCTGAAATGTATGTTGCACACCAGATGCCAATGCTTCTCTCCTAGGATCTTAGAACACCATGATGAAAAAGGGCTAGTTATATATCTTCTTTTAATTATTCAAATATGTACACTGGCAACATTTTCATTTTTTTAGTACTTACTGCATTATGTTTTGACATCTTTCTCTGTAGTATTTTATATTGCTACTATACAAGTTAGTTGATTTTCATGATATAAATTTTCTAAGGGAGATAATCTTTTAGTGTTGCTTCAAACTAGTTCATAAATGGTGCGTAAAACTTGGAGCATAGCTGATCCTTCAGCATGCAGGGATCAATGTCGAATTTAGTGCTATCCATAGTATCATATATACAATATAAGCTCTTGTTTTTCCGTTTGCGGAAACTGACTGCTGGTAGAGCTTAACAATTCACAGTTCTTTTAACAAGGCAAGATTGCGCTGATAGAAGTTTACCATTTCCATTTGTGATCTGAAGAACAGATCCTGATAGTAATGCTTTTTAGAATTCTCCCCTTTTTTGCACTCTGCAGGTGCTTGGTAAATGTCCTTGTCCTTATCATTCTGATAATATTGAAATATGCTACCATTATTCGTGTTTTTGAATCAAGATGAGATTCTGCAGGAAATTTATCCATTGTGTTTTACGCTTACATGGATGTACTTAGGCATCCATGAAAACATAGAATTTATATTTATGTAACATCATTTCGTTTATTTCAGATCAAAATACCACAGCTTTCAAGGAAGTTGCCATCATTCATCATCCTCGCGTTGGAGAATATGCCTTTGGTTTTATTACATCATCTGTAGTCCTTCAGGTGCTTGAAATAACCTGTCATTCAAAATTGTTGCAAATACTTTTATAGTTAACAAACGACTTAGTTTTGTATTGCAATTTCTTGAAGACCATAGTTGTATATGAAATCTTCTGTGGCTACAGAAGTTGTTTGAGTACATATTTTCTCTTAAAGAGGCATGTTGTTGATATGGAACTTGAACTAGAAACAATTGATAATGAAATCATTATCTATATCGTATGTCCCTGCTTCATATCAGATGTTGCTTACAGATCTCGTCATCAAAAACAGACTGCAATTGGAAATAAGTATCTTAGAGCTGTATAATTGGCTAGATAGCTTAACACTTGTTACTGTAAATTGACTTTCTGTTCATTTGTCGGATCGTAAAATATTGAATTCGGAAATATGTACACAAGAGTTATAATTCAACTTGACATAGATTAACACTGGTTGCTGTAGATGATCTCTGTTTTCAGTTGTTGGATTATAAAAAATTAAATTGTTAAATAAATAGCGACACCTGCCTTTATTTGGTTCTGGTTTTGTTGATATAAATTGCTGTCTGTTGGTTACAGAGAGATGCTGGGGATGAGGAGTTATGCTCTGTTTATGTCCCAACAAATCATTTGTACATAGGGGATGTATTTCTGGTTAATTCGAAGGAGATCATTAGGCCAAATTTGTCTATCCGTGAAGGCATAGGTTGGTGATCTGCTATTCATTTTGTGCTTCATTTACTTCATCGTTACATTCACCTTTATTTTTGAAATTTTCGAGACGTGATGGAATGCCAGAATGCTTGCCTTGTATAATTTCTTAATTTGAAATAACATTGAATAAATGATACTCTTTTTTCCCTTCTTTATTAGTATGATAGGTCCCCCCCCCCTCCGGGGGGGAATGTGCTGACATTAATTTTTAATTGCGCCGCCCTCTTTACCAACTCTTCTTCCATTTATTTCAGAGATCATCGTGTCCGTTGGAATGTCAATGCCACAGGTGATTTCTCCCTTAGAAAGGATTACACACCAGAATAATATGATCCCTCTGAACAGAGTGATGTAGAAATTAATATTGTTGTCGAAGAATGTTCAACTAGCTATTTCACTTCCACTACATCCAGTTTATTTCGAAGGCATGGTTACATCTCCACTCCTCCGTCTTTCTGCTTGTTGGACAATACAAATTGTAGTAGTGAGTTACAAAGTGGTGAAATGTTGTGTTTTGCCTAGAAAATGAAAGCACGGAGTTTGGACAACATTTCACCTAGAAAATGAAAGCACAGAGTAATGTGTATTTTTATACAGAGAAAATGTCCATGTCGATATTTAAATTCTCTTTGCCCAGTCACCCTGTTTATATGTCCATAATGCTGGATTTATATCATCCAAAATCAGGCTTGTGAATTCACTCCAAGCCCATTTCATTTGGGCCTTGACACCACCATTGCGCCATGTCCAAATGGTGAATATAGGCCTACCTCCGTGTCAAGCATGTTCATACATTATATATGTACACTCCAAATGAAGAAAACAAGTTTGCACAATACTAATTGTTAGTGTATGCAGATAATGAACACAAGTTTAAACTATCTAATCATCTGCAAATGTCCACCGGTGTAAAGGAGGGTTTCAGATTCATGTTATGTTCGTGAAATCTTTAACTCACTAGCTTTTCCTCTTGCAATATTTTTAGACTCGTGAAATAACATTGCTGCAACTTGCCATATGAGAAATTGAAGTTTTACCAGAATTTGATAAAAAATGATGAAATGTGTGGTTAAAATGTTGATAAAAAATAGTTAGTCTCATGAAATGTATGGAGTCGGACACTTAAATGGAAGCTTAGGCTCCTTTCATATTTCGGGCTTCATATTTCTTGACTATTTATCTAACGATGACCCTACCTAGACACTTTGATAGGGTAATTCATGGTTAAAAATACGTTAGAATTAACAATAGTCCAAGTAGAATCTTGTCCCTAGGGATGTCAAACGGGCTGAGGCTCGACTCGTGGACAACAAATGATGAGCCCGAACCGAGCAGGGGGCTCAATCCCATGAGCCGAGCCCACGAGCGGCTCGTGGGATCGTCCAAAAATATGAAATTTTAAAAAAAAAAAGGTGCAAAAAAAATAAATAAATAAATAAAACATGAGCTCGGCTCGAGCCCAAGAGCTCGTGGATTAAAGGACCGAGCCGGCTTGGCTCGGTCCATTGCCATCACGACTTGTCCCACATTTCTCTATAATTTCTACTACTCCATCGTCTCTATTATCGTAGAAACCAAAAATTTACGAGTAAACGTTCCATTATGGAGTCTCATGGAATGAATATGGAGAAAAATAAACCATATTTAGAAATGAAGTTCACACAATTTGTGTATGATGGCATGGCTTTGTTTTCTAAGGCAGCAATCTCAAAAGGAATGAATACCTATGTGTTTGTTGTTTATCGCCAAACATCACTTTAATGGCAATAGCTCCTTCTGCTTGCATCATGGAGAAGTTCCGATTTTCTTTGCTCGATTTTTACCTTTATTTATGTGTCAATTCCAAATATTGAGATCAGGGTTTTGTTTGCTTCAAATAATTAACAGCGCATCTTCTCTTCTGAATTAGAAGTACGAAAGCTTCTCCAGAATCGTGCATCCTTCTATGCAAAATTTTCCTGATTTCTTCATGCTTCCGAATTGAAATTTTGGACTCTCTGTGGAGCCTAATCACGTTTTTCAAAGATTTCGATTTGATTTTTATAGCTATAGTAATTGGAACAAGGGTTTAATTCTAACATGGAATTCATACATATGTTGAATTTCAGAATCACTATGAGTTTAAATCTTTATATTATGAGTAAACAACTTTCTCTACAGCCTTCACAAATACAATTCCTGCCACTACCTTCATCTTCAGATACACAAGAAAGAAATTTCTTCTTAACTTTTCAGAAGGGAAAGCTTGTCTATATAACATAGAGATGGAATGGCGAAGGTGGTTCTGCATTAGCCTTTCTGGGGCTCTACTGTGTTCTTTTGTTAGATGACCTCCAGTGTATGCAGAAAACAAAACAAAAATCTTAAACCTGTCGGAAAAGCATTATTCAAAAGCTGATTGGTTACTTGGTCATGCTTGCAGCCAACGTAACATGGTCTTTGTGGTTGGTTAATTATGCAGGTTGAGACAGAAACTTGCTAAAACAACCTGTCTTTAACTCATCGTCTTTTCCATCAAAGGCGTGACACAGTGTACAAAATTTATATTGGGTGGTGACAAGACTTGACGATTTCTATAAACTGAAATTTTAAAAGAGTCTCCGATTCTAATTATATTTGTGATTTATCCGGGTCCACTTATCAAGCAATACCCCGCGAAACTACGTCTTACAGCGCTGCAATGTTTTTGCAGCTGTGCATCATCAGTTAAAAAAAAAAAAAAAGGGTTGAATTCCAACCTTGAGGGCCCCGTTCCGCCTCTAGAGCTTTGTGAGTGAGGTAAATCGTGGAATGTGCCCTAACAACTCGGAGAACAAGAGCTGCCTGTACATTGCGCTTACAAAGAGTCTAATTCCATATCTCGAAAATCGAGCCCCTACACCGTGGTTGCCAACAAGGCATGAGATAACCTCACTCCTATCCTTTGCACCACTGAACTATGCCTCGGGAGATTGTGCATCATCAGTAATATATATGGACAGTGGTGAAAGAAAGAAACTCAGAATCATGGAAACGTGGATGCAATGTTATCATGTTAATCTTCTATCTGTAATCTGTTTTTTATGTAACTTCATCCAATTTTTGCTTTCATAAAAACTCGCTTAAAAGTTTAAATAAATCATTTTTATGGGTTAGAGTTGAAAATATGTTACTTATAAGTATGAGGAAAGAGAAATACCTAAGTGAATTTTTCTTACTTTTAGAGCTCGTTTGGTAGAGTTAAAAAGCCAATTAAAATCAATTTTTTTAACGTTATTTCACTATTTCAGCCATCATTTTTGAATTCTTCTTTTACAGGTAGGATCCACCTTATCTCTAACGATCAAAAAATCAATTATCAAAATCCGTACCAAACAAGCACTTAAACTTATCAATGAATTGTAGGGTGTAATTGTGACTGGATTTTACTTATTGGTTGCAAGTTTGGGTTGTTCAGAAGACAAGACTTGTATTCAGAGCTGTGTTCGGCCCGTTGCACTTATCCTTAGAAATTTTCTCATCCATGTTATTTAAGGATACTCTTCATTGTACGCTCGATGGCATGTATGGTATATTGGACTAATTCCGTCTTCTTATCTCTTTACTGGTTTTCTTGATCTGCTGCTGTTACTTGTAGTGTCTGTGGAGCCATAATGCTGGTAATTGGTCTCTATGCAATTTTATGGGGGAAGAACAAGGAACGGAAAGCTGAAAATAAAGTAGAAGATGACGAAAAAATTGAAGAAAAACCACAGAATTATTACACAAACTGATGTATAGAGAAATAGATCAACACGTTCTTTACAACACTTTGTTAACCAAACCACTAGACACCAAGATATCTACGATTGAAAGCTCGAAGATATTGTACTACAATGGTTTCACTGTTGAACCTTATATATTATCTTTGAAAATTTTCCATCGCTCAGGAGAAGGGGTTAACAATATGTAGATGCATACACATTGTTCACCTCTCCTCCCGCGCAATGGAAAATTTTCAAAGATAATGTACAAGGTTCGACAATGAAACAACTCACAAATATGTTGGAAAATTCATGCTGAAAGCGTTAAGCCTATAATGAAGCAAATTGCACAAATAAGAGGCGTTTTACTTTATTTAACAGACATTAACGAAGATCCTAAAATAAAGAGTGAAGCTGAGTACTTAGTGACATGAATTTCAAAATTTTGAGTTCTTACTTGGCATGGTAATCTGGTACAGGTTAATGCACAGGTCAATATTTTGAATAAAATTTTTCAAACCTAAAACATGGATGTTGATGTTGCTATCGACCTCTTACAATGACTTGTTTTATTTTTCGAAGATCATAGAAAAATTGAATTTGCTATTGCAATGGACGAAGCGACAAAAAAGAAGTGCAATGGAAAATGAGGCTATATTTCTAGTAAAATGCATAATTTGAAAAAATAAATAGTTTAACGAAAGTGGCAATGATGAGGTAAAGCAATCAGTTGAAGAATTTTTTAGAGTTGAATACTTCCATTTTATAATTTAATCAAGATCAATCTTCTCTAAAGACTTGATTTGAACAATTTAAACAATATAACGTTACGTTTCGATTTTTGTTTAATTTGGATAACACATTTCAGTTTGTTGAAGTCTTGTATGAATCTTAAGAGGTATTTGGAACCTAATGGACGTTCGGACATGAATGGAGATGAATAACTTTCGAAGTTACATGTCTTTTGGTTCTATATACCAAGTGAAGCAACGAGAGCAGTTGAAGTGTTATAGTATTTAAAGACATTGAATGAATGTTTATCAAATGCTTATATTACCTACAAAATTTTGATAACTATATCGGTTATAGCTGCATTTGTAGAAAGAAGTTTCTCCAAATTAAAATTTATCAAGACTTATTTTCAATCATTTATGCCACAAGAAAGATTGAATGGATTGACTATGTTATCAATTGAGAAATAAATTATTGAACAACTAGATTATTCAAATTTAATTAATGTTTTTCCTTTAAAATCGCAAGACAAATATAATTTAATTAATCATTTGAATAATTATTGGCTTTGATATTAGATTATAACATCTATTTTGCATAATACATTTTGTTTGCTATTTTACTGTTAAGTTTTATTTACCAGTTAACAATTGATTCCATAATACACTTAAAAGTGCGTTTGATTGTCAATATTTTCCATGAAAAATGTAGTTTTTCTCTCAAATTCCTATTTTTGTGTTATTTGATTGATATTTTTCCATGAAAAGTATTTTCCTACTTTTGGTCATATAATCATATTTTTCTTGAAAACAAGGAAAATATATTCTTTAGTGAGATTATATTTTTATTTTCCAGATAATCCCCTCCTCTCTCTTATCTACCCACCAATAAAAAATGGACAAACACAACATTTTCTAGGTTGAAAATTAGATAAATCAAATACGTTTAATTAACAATTTTCATGCAAATAAGTTCTAGGCAATTTAATTGCCTAGAATTTATTTTCTTTTCACGTAAGTTTCATGCTTGCAATCAAACACTCTTATAGACACTGCATACATATTACAATTTGGAAGGCTAATTCATGAAGTTCATCTACGACCTCAAATATCGATGTGTGGGTCATACTAGCCTTGTAACCCAAAAATGCGATAACTTTGCAAGGCTTGGTGGGGTCATCCTTAGGAAATGCTTTCATTGCAAAATAGTTCAAGACAAGAATTTGGAATAGCTCAAGCCTTCATATATCATTTAAAGGATTTGAAGCACTCAGGTTACGTTGCTTAAATTATGCAAGAGAAGTTGCTACAAAATTCACAAATACTTGAATTCATAAACTCTGTAAATTGATCATAAAATACTCGTTAAACATGATACTCGTGGGGCCTCACCCCGAACGGGTCGGGATTACCCGCTTAATTGGGCATTTAGGTCGAGGACGAGATGGGGGACTTTGCCCCGGAGCGGGTACGAATAACAATGGTCCCGCCTCGTCCCATTTAATCTTTATTTTTTTTAAGAATTCAATACTTTTAATAGAAAACTCCAAGAAATTTCATTCGTTCTAATAAAAAATGACAATTAAGATTATCTAAAGAATATGACAAATAATAAAGCTTTAGTTTACCAAGCATATTTGAATAATTTAACTCTGAAAAATAAATCAGTAAAATTAAAAAATTAATAAATATATTATTGTCACATTTTAATAAATGGGGCAATAAATTGAATTATTAAAAAAAATAGTAAATGGGGCAAGGATCTTGCCCCACCCCGCCTTAAACGGATAACGGGACGGGAAATTACTTAACAGGTCAGGGTGCAGGGAAGGTTGCTCCAACCCCGACCCACTCCGTTGCCATTCCTACCAAAGCCCCGAATTTATATTGGGTAACTTGAAAGAAAATGCTGCAGAATCTTACTATCACAGTTTCCATAGAATAATCACCAATGAAATTACATTTAAAAAAATTTTACAAAAAAATTCTCGTAAAAACTTGAGCGAATTACTTAAAGAAAAACCAACGCATGTTACAAACAAAACCTAAGTAAATCATTAGAAAAATGAGCGTCAACAACTACCCTTTCCGCGATGGCGAAACGCAGAAACCAAGGGACCCATGCCTTGGATGCCTGGACTTCAGTGCGACATTCTCCTCCTTCAAGAAAAATATTTTTATAGTAAATTAAACAGCAAAAAATTCCAAAACCTATCAATATGATTAAATTTGAAATATGAAGATTCAGCGTTAAATGCATCAACAATGGATCTTTAATGTTGACCTCGATATTTGGACCCTCTACGTGACCAACGGGTAGCGACTCTATGTAATCCTCCCTGCGCACAACAACGCACGTTCAAAAGCACATGACTGGAACCAGCGATGGTGGTGGCGGTCGCATACACTCCGACAATCAAATCAGCGTTGGGTGATCGGAACAGTGCTCTAGTGGTACAAGAGAGTGGGGAGGAGAATATATGTTTCTTAGTATGGAGAGCTAAGTTATAAGAACTTTCATTACCTTTGTCTCTTGTCAAACCTTAGATATTTATAGGTGTAGAGCATCGTTGGATGTGCGACACGTATATGCATATGACGTTGTGAGGCATCTGCTTATAGGTGTCAGCAGATATCGTTCGATGTATTCAAGGCAATGAAATTACTGGCAGAATTTGACAGCTGTTATCAAGTTGATATTATTGACAAGGCAGTATAAGAAACGTTCTTACTTCACGGCCCATCTGATGCCTATGAAGCATGTATTGCACAATCCCAATCAGTCCAGTCAGAGTCTCTTGAAGTTGAAACATGTGCAAGATTTTTGGAGACCAACCCGCCATACACCCAAAAGAAGCACTTCGAGGAACTAGGGACGGGAAATATAAAGCCACTACCTTCCATTTAGCAGCCACCAATTTTGTTACTCAAGCAACTGCTGCCATATCTCAGATATGCATATTTGGGAGAGTCAGATACACTTCCAGTAATCATTTCGAATACAGTTAGTGAGGTGGAGGAAGAAAAATTACTCAGGGTACTCAGAGAAAACAAGACGACGATTGGGTGGACAATAGCTGACATTAAAGGAATCAGCCCTTCTCTGTGCATGCATAAAATTCTAATGGAGGAAAACTACAAGCCAAGTATAGAGGGTCAGAGAAGATTAAATCCGAACATGAAGGAAGTGGTCAGGGCAGAGATACTGAAATTACTGGATGAGGGAATTATTTACCCAATTTCAGATAGTGCATGGATTAGCCCAATTCAAGTGGTACCAAAAAAAGGGGGAATCACGATGGTAAAAAATGAGAAGAATGAATTAATTCCCACCAGAACAATTACGGGATGGAGAGTTTGCATCGACTATTGCAAACTCAATGCAGCCACATGAAAGGATCATTTTTCCCTCATATTCATTGATCAGATGTTAGAAAGATTGGCTGGACATTCACATTACTGTTTCCTTGATGGATACTCGGGCTATAATTAGATACCTGTCGTACCCGAAGATCAGGAGAAGACCACTTTCACCTGTCCCTATGGTACTTTTGCATATCATAGGATGTCTTTTGGTCTTTGCAACGCTCCAGCCATATTTCAGAGATGTATGATGGCAATATTCTCCGATATGATTGAAAGGTTTATTGAAGTTTTCATGGACGACTTCTCAGTGTTTGGATCTTCATTCAATGAATGTATAGAGCACCTAAATTTGGTCTTACAGAGATGCAAGGAGACTAACCTGATTTTAAATTGGGAAAAATGCCACTTTATGGTGCAAGAAGGCATTGTACTCGGGCATCGAATCTCTGAAAAGGGAATTGAGATGGACATGGCAAAAATTCAAGTTATTGAAAAGTTACCACCGCCTACATCAGTTAAAAGAGTTCGTAGTTTCTTGGGGCATGCGGGGTTCTACAAGAGATTTATAAAAGATTTCTCATAGGTCTCTAAATTGTTATGCAATCTACTAATGAAAGACGTAATCTTTGAGTTTAATGAAGAATGCCTCGAAGCATTCAACACTTTAAAAGAGAAGCTTACGACAGTACCAGTAATTGTGGCACCAGACTGGGAACTCCCTTTTGAATTGATGTGTGATGCAAGTGATCACGCCGTGGGTGCAGTATTAGGACAGCGGAGGAACAAAATCTTTCACGTAACTAACTATGCAAGTAGGACTCTAAATGAAGCGCAAATCAATTATGCCACCAATGAAAAGGAGCTATTGGTTGTAGTATATGCATTCGACAAATTCAGGTCATACCTTGTCGGGTCTAAAGTCATCGTCTATACAAATCATGCTGCATTGAAGTATCTACTCAAAAAGAATGATGCAAAGCTGAGGTTGATTCGTTGGGTGCTATTACTGCAAGAATTCGATATCGAGATACGAGACAAGAAGGGCAGTGAGAATGTAGTAGCGGATCACCTATCCCGATTAGAGCCTGGGGATACAGAAGAATTAGTGGACATCAATGAGATCTTCCCAGATAAGCAGATGTTGAGAGTAGATGAAGCACCTTGGTATGTAGATATCGTCAATTACTTTTCCAGTTCCATCCCACCACCGGACTACTCGAGTCACCAAAGGAAAAAGTTCTTCGCTGAATTAAAGTATTATTTTTAGGAGGACCCAATTCTCTATAGGCGAGGGGCTGATCAGATAGTAAGGAGATGCATACTTGAAGAAGAAGTACATGAGATTCTCGAGCACTGCCATTCATCTGCATACGCAGGGCACTTTGAAACTTCAAAAACAGCTGCAAAGATTCTACAATCAGGGTTCTACTGGCCTACACTGTTTAGAGACACATTTGAGTTTGTCAAGAGGTGTGACCGATATCAACGCACTGGGAATATCTCGAGGAGGAATGAAATGCCACTGAATAACATTTTGGAAGTGGAGATATTTGATGTTTGGAGAATTAACTTCATGGGACCTTTCCCCCTTTCGTTCTCAAATCAGTATATCTTGGTAGTAGTGGATTACGTATCAAAATGGGTGGAAGCAGTTGCACTGCCAACAAATGACTCAAAAATAGTAATTGGGTTCTTGAAGAAATACATTTTCACCCGATATGGTACACCGCGGGCTATAATCAGCGACGGGGGCAAGCACTTCTGTAATCACCAGTTTGAGCAGTTGTTAAATAAATATGGCGTTAAACACCGCATTCCTACTTCATATCATCCACAAACCAGCGGGCAAGTTGAGTTATCTAATCGGCAGCTGAAGAGAATACTCGAGGTCACTATGAACTCATCTAGAAAGGATTGGTCTAAAAAGCTGGACGGTGCATTATGGGCTTACAGAACAGCATTCAAGACCTCGATAGGCATGTCTCCATACCGCCTAGTCTTTGGGAAAGCGTGCCATCCGCCTAGTCTTTATGATTAAATTGAAATTAATATGCAAAACAAAAATTTTAAATTCTAGAATAAAATCTAAAAGTTGAGAACGCACGTTGTTATAATTATTAGGAATGAAATACGCTAGGATCACGAATTCCCATGCAATTATCACTTTAAACCCTAGTTTCACAATATGACAACACATTTCAATTTTGACGAATCAATGTTCCTAAGTCTATCCAATACTCTCTCTCGAGATGTATCAAACCTATTTCTACGTACCACCGGTCTATATTTCTATGACAAGAGCATATGTAAAAATGCATGCGGTTTTATGAACATTTAAAGATTCACGTAGGGCATAGCCATATATTTCTATCCACTATCGGACCCTACGATGATTTATATTATGTCAAATCTATTCCAATTCTCTCTAATGCAAGAATAAATCACTTAAATTCACACAATTACGAGCCCTTAATTGCGGAAACATTAATTGCATATAAATCATTCAAAATAATAAAAATTGTGTCTTAACATCAAATTGCAAAACGAGAATATTAAAATTCAAATCACATGGTACATCGATCTCCTAGCATAATAAAAATCTAGCCTAGCATGATTAAAATAACAAAATACATCATATTTTGAATAAAAAATCACCGGGTTATGAAATCTTGAATAAATCTTGAAGTTCTTCGTGTCAATCTTTGTTCTTGTGCTCAAATCCTCTCCAAGAAGTGTTTTTCGGCCTCCAATTACGTTATGGGCGTCTCTGGAATGTTTTTGATATTTATATCCCGTGGAAAATTAGGTTACCAAAGGTGTTTCAATTGTATAAGGAAAGAAAAAAATCGTGCCGAAAATGTACCATGCGACTACATGGTTTTAATCCGTGTGACCACATGGTTATTCTCTATTTCCAATTGAATTCCCTGCATCACTTCGTGCGGCCGCACGACATTTCTACCATGCGATCGCATGGTAGAATTAAACTTTCATTTCCTGCAAATTGGTCCTTTTACTTGAATCTTCCACTTCTTTGCATCTTTTCTTCATTATTCACATTCCATCATCCCAAAATGTCATCAATTTGTATTTGGCAAACTCAATTTCTTGATTTGTTCAACGGGTCAACTTTTTGGGTAATTGCACTTTGGTCCTTGAACTTTCACTTTATGTCATTTTAGTCCTTTTTTGCGTCTTTTCTCGTGTATTTCACCATGTTCATCGGTGTTACCTACAATTCACAAATGTAACGAAATTAAGTCACAATTTAATCATTTTATTCGTAATTAAGTCATGTTTGTGACCTAAATAAGCGTGCAAAAACACACTTATCAGCGTCACTCAGTCGCGTCTAGCATAGGCGGGTAATTAGTTCTTCTGATTTGAGTTGACATAAAGTTGATGTGTCATGTCAACTAGATCTATGGAGACGTCACGTCAATATCCTAAATGATCTTTCTGACAATGACGGTAGAGGGATCTGTCAAGGGAGTGCCTCGGGCCCTTCAACGCTTCGGTGTTGAGGACACTTTGGTTGCTTCAGTGAATCTATTCACCTTGCAGCATGTCATGTTGAGGTCGTCAGGAATTGGCATCGCTCCGGAGCCACTTCGGGTGGACGCGTGGAGCTTCGGAGAGTGATGTGACTTTTTCAACGAAGTGGTTTTAGTGCCGAAGTGGAAGTGGCTGGGTTAGTTAGGGACGTAACAGTGGTCCCCTCATGTTCAGGCATGAATATTCATATCATGGATGGACTTGTTTTCCTGACTGTATATGTCGGCCTAAGTTTTGTGGATTCTAACAAAGCGCTGTTGTAAAAAAAATGAAGTAAGATGTGCTGGATAGCTATTGGCTGAGACGAAGTGATGACAGAGGATGTGGATAGGGCGTTCTCTCGGTTGCGCCAAAGCTTGCAAAGTTGGGTGAAGAGATCATCTGTCACCGGTGTGCTGACCCACATGGGACGACACTTTGAGAGATGGCTAACGCCTTTTAAAGCTGAGGAGTCTTGCGACCGAGGCTGTGACCCATAGAGGACTTCGCGTCAGTGACGTCGAAGCTTTTGAGATTGGATGAAGGGCTCATCTGCCAACAGTGCGCTGACCTACAGGGGACGACGCATTGGGTGATGGCTAACGCCTTTCAAAGCTGAGGAGTTGAGCAACCGAGGCAGTTAACCATAGGGAAATCCGCGTCAATGGCGCCGAAGCTTTTGAAGCTGGAGAGTGCATTCATCCGAGATGAATTGGGAGGGATTATCTCTGATTTGAAGTGCCTTATTATGACGCTAATCGATATAACAGCTGTCGCGTATTTTCAAGGCGACAGTTGGATGTGATGCCCATCCCCAGAAAAAGGGTTGCTGCAGCTACTTATTGCTGATGGCTGTTACATGTTCGAGGCGATGCGTTTTATGTGTGCGTGAGGGGCATCATAAGATCTTGAGCGTTGATCAAATCTAGCGTTTCATTTCAACAATTTAGATTTGTGACGAGATGAACGGTTTGGATGGACATCATTCGAATTCAACGGTGGGGATCATCTGGGGTTTCTTATAAAAAGGGTATTTAGTGCCATTAAGACGTTTTCACCTTTGCAAACTCAGAATCCGTATTACTCTCAAATTTGTTGTCAATTTTCGATGAGTTTCGAGCGTTTTTCGGTGATATTCTCAGTTTTCGACGAGTACTGAGGGTCATCTCTTATTTTTCGACCATAGAAGACCTCAACCCATTCATTTCAGTAAGTATTTTTCCAGTTCTTCGCATTATTTTTGAATTCTAATGGCTTCTGAGAGTAGTAACGCTTCGAGGAGGGAACTGGACGTAGTTCTAGGGGATGAGCCTATATTGGCGATGTCCGGTGAGGTGGCTGAGGCTATAATAGGGGGGAGAACATCTGGCGGAGGCCTGCTAGCCCAGTAGATATGTCAAAACATTGGGAGGCTTTTGACTACCCATCGAAGTTAAGAGAGGCCGACCTGGGTAGACTTAAAGCAAAGTATAGGATCCCTGATAGTGTAGACCTTATATTGTCGGAGCCCGATGAGCGAGCCTGTTACCCTAGGTTGGGTTGTGTAACTGTGAGCGAAGTGCTCTTTGGGGTTGGACTTAGGTTGTCTATCCACCCTTTCTTCCGGTGTGTCCTTAGGTCATATGGGTTAGCTCCGACCCAATTAAACCCGAACTCCTGGAGCTAGATGGTGGGCTCATAAATGTTGTGGAAGGAGGCGTCTCTTAGGGAGGAGATGCCCTTTTCGGCATTCCAGGCCCTCTACATCCCCAAAGTACTGGCCGGGGAGGATAAGACTAAAGGGTGGTATTACTTAACCTCATGAAGGGCCCACACTCCATTTGTCCTAGACATGCCAAGCTGAATAAAGGACTAGAAGACATCGTGGTGCTGGGCGTTCGGAAGGTGGGACACGATGGAGGGTGGTCCTGGCGCCCCTCACAGTTCTAAATAAGTATTCATCGCTTAGTGAGTGCTGATGCCCTGTGTTTGAATTTCTTTCGAGCTTCTGTTTGGTTCCTAACCTGTGTTTGTTATTTGCATGCACTCTTCCTTGGTGTGAGATATCCACTAAGGCGTTTGATATAATTTGCATTGTTTATCCGCTCCCACTGAAGAGGAGATCCTACCACGAGTTAATCAAGAAGAACAAGCACTTCATTACGCACGAGCTGATGGCCTTCCAAGGTAACTATCTGGAGTGCACCTATTGTAATTTGTTTTCGAACTCATTGTACTTATGCTAATCCAGTTTTTTTTACTATAGATGATTTTAACAAGAAGAGGCTGGTGAGGCCCGACTTCAAAACTATCCAACAGATGATGACCGAGGCAAGGGCTCTGAAGACCTTATCCTCTGTTTATAAGAAGCAAACGGAGGACCTAGTGGCTGCAAGCAAGCAGCTCCAGCCTACAGCAGAGGAGGAGGATGAGGCGGAGGAGGATCCAGAGGTGGCTCTCCAGAGAAAGTGGAAGAGGGCTGCCAGTTCGTTGAAGGGGGCCACAGTGGTAAGGGCTGCCCTGGTCCTTTGTCAAACAACAATTTCCACCGAGATGGCTATAAAGGAGAGGACGGCGGCCCCTGCTTCTACCCTGACCGCCCCCCGATTGCTGCCATCCTCGCCACTCAAGTGTCGGGGCAATAAAGGAGAAAAAGGGCTTGCCCAGAAAAGGAGGTTGACTTCCTGGCTACCAATAAAAAGGAGCTGGTGAGGGAGGTGTTAGAGGCCTTACATCTAGAGACGACGGTTGTTGCCTTGGTCCATAACAACCACACAGCCTCCTCCATCGTCGAAGACCTGGTAGCTACCATCAGTGCTTGCATCGCCCGGGCTCTGAGCACGAGTGTTCAACTTCAAAGCTTGGTCGTCAAGGACCTCGACGCCAGGAGGGAGGATCTGGCTAAGCGCCTGGAGGAGGTGATGCACTACGGGGATACGGTACGAGCCACCCAGGCAAAGGCCTCGAAGGCGGAAGAGGCGAGGTAAGAAGCGGAGGGCCGGCTGGCGAGGTTCAAATCAGAGGTAGAGAGGCTGAAGAAGGAGCTACATGAAGTGGAGTACCAGGTGGCTGCTATGACAAGGAGGATTGATCATGCTAATGAGCACTACCGGCTCGCCACTGAAGCTCTAGAGGCCTCCAACAAAGAGAAGGCCGAGTTGAGGCAACGGGCAGAGGCCCAGGCCGAGGAGATCGAATCTCTGAAGGTCGAGGTGAAGGCGGCAGGGGAGCCTCATCGATCACTTTGAAGAGCATCCGCTGTACCATGACTTTGCTAACTTCTAGGCCTTATGGAATGCCCAGGTAATGTTGGATCGCCTAAGGGAGGTCCACCCTACTCTGGACTTAACTTCTTTGGAAGCGAAGTTCGATGGGCCTGCCAGGGATCGATCTGACAGGGCCTTCGAGGAAGCTACTGAAGACCCTCCAGAGGTCGAGTCGGATGCTGGGACCGAAGCCCCCTAAGTAGAATAGGAATACACTGTAATGGCTTCGGCCCTCATTTTGTAACTTGTTTTATATTAATGAGATCAAAGTTTTCCCAAGTGTTGTTGCTTTTTCTTGTTTTACTTTTATGTCGAACTGTTTCTATCTTGATGAATAATGGACAAAAACATTAAGCATCAATTACCTAAGTGACCAATTGATGACAAAGATTGACACATAAAATCTACTGAAGAACTAATGCACCAATTGATTAACCCATATAACAGAGTGGATGATTGAGTCGTTACATTATATTTTACTAAGGCAATTCTAGCACTTAGCAAGATAGGAATGTTTCAATAGACTGAATAATATGGAGATTGGATTAGAACATACACTTCACTGATAGTATTTTTTCAAGTGTTCAATGTTCCACTGATGAGGCAGTACCTTTCCTGTCATGTCTTCTATTTCATAAGTGCCCGATCGAAACTCTTTACGGATGCGATAAGGACCTTCCCAGTTCGATCCAAACACTTCGGAACCAGTCAGCTTTGATGATTGGAAGACCCCTCTAAGGACGAGGTCTCCCAGAAGAAGAGTTCGATTTCTGACCTTAGAGTTGTAATAACGGGTCATCTTTCTTTGATACTTTGCCAATTTTATTTGAGATGAATCCTTCCTTTCTTCAAGGAGGTGAAGTTCGTGCACTCAAGCTTTGTCGTTGACAATCTCAGTGAAATGTATCCAACGATGGGAGGGGACACCCACCTCGATAGGACTCATGGCTTCGGATCCGCAGGTCATGGAGAAGGGTGTCTCACCTGTTGCAGTTCGGCTGGTTGTTCGAATGGCCCAGAGGACATGGGAAAGTTCATCGACCCACGTCCCTTTTGAGGCATCAAGCTTCTTTTTCAGGGTATGCTTGATAGTTTTGTTTACTGCCTCAACTTGCCCATTTGCTTGGGGGTGATGAGGTGTTGAGAAGTCCTTTATGCTGAGTTCGTCACACAAGTCTCGCATCTTTTTGTTGTCGAACCCCCTGTCGTTATCAAACACTAGAGAGTGGGGAATACCAAACCTGCAAATGATATTTTTCCATACGAACTTTGTGGTGTTCGCTTCAGTGATTTTTGCTAGAGGTTCAGATTCCACCCACTTGGTGCAATGGCAACAATAGCAAAAGTAGCACTCCCTCTTCCTTTTGGTAGCGGGCCAATGAAGTTTATGCCCCCACTTAGCGAACAGCCACGAGCTGGTGACCACGAAGAAGCTTTGAGGAGGGTGCATTTGAATGTTTGAAAAATGTTGGCACTTGTCACATTTTTTAACAAATTGGCAAGAGTCCCTTTTCAGGGTTGGCCAGAAAGAACCTTGTCGAAGATCTTTGTATGCCAGAGCTATTCCTCCGGAGTGGTTATCGCAGACTCCCTCATGGATCTCCCTAAGTATGTACATGGCTTCTTCCCCTTCCACGCATCGGAGAAGTGGCGATGCGAAGCCCCTTTTGTAGAGCACATCGTCCTGGAAAACAAAGTGAGCAGCTCCTTCTCAATTTCTTCGCCTCACTTTTTGAGGCTAACAGCGATTGATCTTTGAGGTAGGCTACGATGGATTGTATCCAAAGTGGGGTGCCTCAATCTATAGTACCTCTTCGCCTCCAGAGATGGAAGGCTTCGGCAGGCGTTCAATTGAGACAATTTTTAGCAACTTCGAATCCCTGCTGCTGGCCAACTTGGACAAGGTGTCGGTGTGTGTATTTTTGAGGCGTAAGACTTGAACCAGTTCGAATCTCTCGAAGTGAGGGACCAGGTTCATAACCAATTTCAGATATGCAGCCATGCCACTGTCTTTGGTTGCAAACTTTTCGTTGACTTGACTTACCACAAGCTGCGAGTCGCTACTTACTAAGAGCCTTTTCACTTGCACTTCTTTTGCTAGTCTAAGGCCCGCTAGGAGGGCCTCATATTCTGCAGCATTGTTCGAAGCTTTGAAGCTAAACCTGACAGTGCAGTTTAGCTTGTGACCCTCTAGACTTTCCAAAACAACTCCTGCTCCGGAACCAGTCTCTCCTGACGATCCATCCACAAATAAGCTCCATGTTGGGGGCTCGACTGGTTCCATTGTTGCTGTCATTTATGGGGCTTTGGCAAACTCTGTTACAAAATCTACAAGGGCTTGGCCCTTGATGGCACTCCGAGGTTGAAAAAGCAGGTCGAACTCGCTGAGCTGGATTGGCCATTTTAGCAAACGGCCCGAAGCGTCTGTTCTTTGCAATACTTGTTTCAAGGGAAAGTTGGTGAGAACTTAAATAGAATGGGCTAGGAAATATGGCCCCAGTTTCCTCAATGTTGTAACTAGGAAAAGTGTGAGTTTCTCCATATCTGGGTAGCGTGCTTCTGCTGGGAGCAGTGCCTTGCTAATATAATACACTGGTAGTTGATGCTTGTTTTCCTCTCTGACAAGGATTGCGCTGATAGCCTTGTCTAAGACTTTCAAGTACAGCAGTAGTGGCTCTTGTGGTTGAGGCTTGGATAGTAGGGGTGCCTCTCCCAGGTGCTTCTTCAGCGCTTGGAAGGCTTCCTCGCATTCGCTTGTCCATTGAAATTTCTTTCCTTACTTCAAGACTTTAAAGAAAGGTAGGCTCTTGTCAGTGACCCTGAAAATGAAGCGACTGAGTGCAGCTATTCGGTCATTCAGGCTTTGTACTTCCTTTGGCTTCTGAGGTGACCTCATTCTAGTAGGGCCCTTATCTTTTTCGGATTCGGCTTGATTCCTCTTTGGTTCACAATATATCCTAGAAACTAACCCGAAGATACACCGAAGGTGCACTTGAGGGGGGTTCAATTTCATTTTATACTTTCTAAGAATTCGAAAGGTCCAGTCTAGGTGACTTACGTGTCCTTTCACCTGGAGGCTTTTAACTAGCACGTCGTCCACGTAGACTTCCATAGTTTTGCCAATGAGTTATACAAACTTCATGTTGACCAGCCTCTGATATGTGACTTCGGCATTTTTCAATCCGAAGGGCATCAACTTATAGCAGTACAATCCTCTGTTTGTGATGAACGATGTGGATTCCTCATCAGGTCCGAACATGGGTATTTGGTTGTACCCTGAGTATACATCCATGAAACTCAAGAGCTCATGCCCAGCAGTGGAGTCCACCAGTTGGTCTATCATTGGGAGAGGGAAGTTATCCTTAGGACATGCCTTGTTCAGATTTGTGAAGTCTACACATACCCTCCATTTTCGCTGGGTTCTTTACGAGGGCTGAGTTGGATATCCACTTCGGGTAGATAGATTCCCTAATGAAGCCACTACAACTGAGTTTATCGATTTCTTCTTTGAGCCCCTCATATAGCTCTGTGTTGAGGGCTCGTCTTTTCTGCCGATGTGGGGCGCAAGAGGAGTTGATGTTAAGGTGATGGCAACTGATTTTTGGGTCCATTCCCACCATATCTTCGTGCTTCCAGGCGAAGACATCCAGGTTCCTTTTCAGGAAGTTCATCATTTCTTCTTTCATCCTGAGGGGTAGTGCTTTCCCTATCTGCAAAACCTGAGTTGGGTCTTCAGGGTTGACGGAGAAAGTTTTTAGCTCTTCCATTGGAGTCGCATTCGGTTCAGACTCGATAATTCGAGGGTCCAACTCATCAAGAGGGTGTCCTTCTTCAGGGGCCTCCATCATGTCGACGTCTTCCTCCTGTTCAGAGGTGTGCCCTTGTTCAGGGGCGTCGAGCATTTCAATGTCCATGTCGGGTTCATTGTCGGCATCTGTTATAATAACATTAACAGTGAGGGGCTCGGATTTTTGTAGAGAATTGAGGTAACATGCCCTTGAGCCCATTTGGTCACCTCACACTGTAGTAATCACATGCTCAGTTGGGAACTTCATACACAAGTAATGGATAGAGGTGACTACCCAAAGATCTTTCAATGTTGGTCGGCCCAATACTCCATGGTAAGCTGACCTGTGGTCCACCACCAGGAATTCCATGAAGTGGTGGCCCACTAGGGGGCTGACCCTATCTCGACAGGTAGAGTAATTCGCCTCGTGGGACGATGTTTTCACCAGTAAATCCAAATAGTGGGTCGGTCATGAGGATCAACCCATGTTCAATCTGCATTTTATCAAAGGTGGATTCGAACAGTATATTCACATAGCTGCTATTGTCGACAAGCATGCGTTTGAGTCCGTTTCTAGCCACTACGGCTCTTACCACTAACGCATCACAAGGGGAGTGGTGAACTCCTTGTGCATCTTCTTGAGAGAAAGTGATTGGGGCCATCCTGTTAGCCTCTTGGGTCTGGTTGACGATGTAAGTAATCATTGGTGGATCCTTTGCTTCCTTTATGTAATTCCTCTGGCGTTCCTAGTGTTGTCCCTGATGTGAGGTCCTCCAATGATTGTGTCAATTTCCCTGATAACTTGGCTCCAGATAGGGATTGGTCCCTATGCCTGGATTCTCCTCTATCTCTGGATTCTCTCCTCCGGGGTGATTGGTCTTTATATCGCCTCTCTTCCCTATTCGAGGAGGTGGGCCTGTGGGTGTATTCACTCCTTCCCGAGGAGCGTGGATTACTCCAATTCGAGGATCGAGGAGCATCCCTACATTCACTGGTGTCGTGTCCGTGAAGTTGGTGAAAGGTGCAGAACCTTGCCTTTTCCAGGGGCCTGTTTGATCGCTTCTTCTTCTTTCGATGGTTTGTTCCTCCAGATGGTCCTGCTTCAGCATGAGAATTTTCGTATGCTAGCACTGGCACTACTCAAGCATGGCGGAAGCCAACGCTTGTCCGGACTTGGGAGCTATTGTGTGTCCTACTTGGGTCCATTGCTGGGTGATGAGGTAGGCTGCTGTTCTTCGACCTACCTGCCTTTGAGGTGGAGGGAATCCCTGCACTGCACGATTTTGATGGTCAATCATCTCTTCATTGACGATCTCGACCCTCATTATTTCTACCAGTTTATCATAGGTGGTGGGATTTTTACTGCGTACATCCCTCTAGAATAGTGTGTTTATGTTGAGGCCACATTTCAAGGCTGAAAGGGCCTCCTGGTCAGTGACTTGCTCACAATACATGATTTCAACAGTGAATCTGGTGAGATAGCTTTTCAAAGTCTCGTCAGGAGCTTGCCTCATATCTTGTAGGCGTTGTATTGGGGCCTCCCCTTCTCTTCGTGAGAGGTATTGGTTCAGAAATGCATTCTTTAAGTCCAGCCAACTTCTGATGCTCATGGGTGGTATTCTATTGTACCACACTTTAGCAGCTCCGGTGAGGGTTAGATGGAAGGCTCTACATTTTAGTGCCGGCGAGGCTCCTTTGAGGCTCATATGCGTCATGTATTTCTATGGGTCCCCCTTTCCTTCATACTTTGGGATTTTAGGGAGCATAAAGTTTGCAGGCATTGGGAAGCTTCGAATTTCTCTAGAGAAAGGAAGGTTGTCATCATCATCATCAATTTTGTAGAAGCGGCATGGCCCTTCAGAGCGTTCCCCTTCTGATGCATTTTTGGGGAAGTGGGGGTGCCTCTTCCCAACTACTCCAATCCACTAGGTTTCTCCTCTCGCGCCTATTTATAGGCGGAGGATGTACTTATCCTTGTTCCTGCTCTTGTTGAACTAATCTTTGCAAGGAGCGGGCCCTATTACTAAGGTTCTGCCATATTCTGTCGAAGACACTGACAGACCTTTAGGGCTCGTATTTTGGTGGGAAGTTCTCTCCTAGCGGTGATTCAGCCGGTTGGCTCCCCTATGCGTAGGATGTGACATCAACACCCACTTCTCTTTCAAAGGGGTGTTCCCGGCGCTGACTCAAATGACCTAGGCCATGAGGTGCAAGAATTTCTTGGGCTGGACATGGCTCTTGATGCATTTGGAAGCCCTGATGACCTCGGGCCTGCATAAAGAACTCACACATCACGACGTTCTGAGCAGCAATGTCCCTCATTCTAGCAGCTATTTGAGTCATTCTTTCAGTGAGTGCTGCTGTTCTATTGCCTCGGTGACGCCGGTGATGGGGTCTCTGATGCGTGACATTGGTTCTAATTACCTATTCTTCAGAGGCATCCCTGTGCCCTTCAAAATTTGCATCTTCATTACTATAACTCATCTTGTCCACTCCTTTTTCAAGGGTGTTTAGAGATGGGATTGTAAATTGACCGTTCTGCTCTCAAGAACATGCCATTTTCAAGGTAAGTCAATGGTTTACCGGTGGATTTTTCCAGTGGAAAATGTGGCACTTTTGGACAGGAAGTTTCCCACAGATGGCGTCAATCTGTTAACTTCGATATTAAGACCCTCTACGTGGCTAACGGGTAGCTACTCCACATAATCCTACCTGCGCACAACAACGCATGATTAGAAGTACACGGTCGGGACCAGTGGTGATTGTAGCGGCCGCATACACTCCGACGGTCAAGTCAGCGTTGGGTGATCGGAATAGTGCTCTAGTGGTGCAAGAGAGTGGGGAGGAGAATATATGTTTCTTAGTGTGGAGAGCTAAGTCATAAGAATTTTTATTACCTTTGTCTCTTGCCAAACCTTGGATATTTATAGGTGTAGAGCACTGTTGGATGTGGGACACGTGTATGCATCTGACTGTGTAAGGCGTCTGCTCATAGGCGTCACTCATCCGAGTATAGCATGGGCGGGTAATTAGTTCTTCTGAGTTGAGTTAACATAAAGTTGATGTGTCATGTCAACTAAATCTATGGAGACATCACGTCAAGATCCTGACAGATATCTTTCTGACAGTGGTGGCAGAGGGATCTGTTAAGGGAGTACTTCGGGCCCTTCAACGCTTCGACGTTGAGGGACACTTTGTTTGCTTCATTGGATCTATTCACCTTGCAGCGCGTCATGTTGAGGTCGTCAGGAATTGGCATCGCTCTGGAACCATTTCGAGTGGACACGTGGAGCTTCGGAGAGTGATGTGACTTTGTGCCGAAGTGGTTGGCATCTCTCCGGAACCACTTTGGGTAGACACGTGGAGTTTCGGAGAGTGATGTGACTTTCTCGACGAAGTGATTTTAGTGCCAAAGTGGGAGTGGCTAGCTTAGTTAGGGGCGTAACATTTAATACATTTCTAACTTCTAACTTCACATAATCATAAACAAAGGATACAAGTATACCCATAAATGATTAAATGGGTTTCAAATGCATGAGAGCGAGTGCGTTAGAGAGAGGAGGGGAAACCTGAGCATAGGTACTTCTGGGTGGCGACTCCAAGTCCAAATTCCGCTAAAACCATAACGGTTAAAAACCTGTTTGGGAGTGATTTTTTTCCTCAAAAAAATTGATTTTTTGGCCGTTATTTCATTATTCCAACCGTCATATTTGAATTCTTCTCTTATAGGTGGGCCCCACTTTTCTTCTAACGATCAAAAAATCAATTCTCAAAATCACTACTAAACAGGCTCATATTGTATAGAGTCGTTACTCATTACAAATAGTAATAAAATTGCAAATTAAATATTTAAATAATAATAATAATAATAATAATAATAATAATAATAATAATAATAATAATAATAATAAGAAATACTTTCTCTCATAATATTTATTGGGAAAATTTCATAACTAAGAAATTGATTATGGCACATTTCAAAAACAAGAAAACAAGTTTCAAAAATCAGATTTTTATTAAAAATTATTTATAATTTAAATAATTAATTTAGTAATTTAATATATTTAAGTCACAGATTTATATAATTTGGTCACAAATTAACGATTTAATTCATCACTTATTATTTTTTGGTTACAAATCAAAAATTTTATGTCACAAATTATTTTACGGTCACAATTCAAAAAATTTATAAGTCATAGTTTGTTCATTGGTCATAAATCGAAAATTTATACGTTACAATTTATTTATAGGTCACGGATCTTAAATACTATAGGTCACAAATTATTATTTTTTTAGGTCACAAATTAACGATTTAATTCATCACTTATTATTTTTTAGTCACAAATCAAAAATTTTATGTCACAAATTATTTTACGGTCACAATTCAAAAATTTTATAGGTCACAGTTTGTTCATTGGTCACAAATCAAAAATTTATACATTATAATTTATTTATAGGTCATAGATCATAAATACTATAGGTCACAAATTATTAATTTTTTAGGTCACAATTTATCTTATTGATCATGTATTATTTATTAGTCACATATTAACCAATTTAATGGTCACAATTAGCAAATTAATCTGTGACCACCACCAAACAATCACCCTCCAACACCGCTGCCGGCACTACCATTACCCTACATCAAACACCACGACCAAAAACAAATCAACACATTCGAGACCACAACCACCAACAGCTCACCGTCACCGCCGCACCCACTACCACGACCACTGTCTCTACCGCCACGACCATCGTACCACACAACACCACCACCAGCACAACCAAAATCACCACAACCACTGCACCACCCCCACGAACACCACCAGCCCGCCGCCCGTATCAACAACTGCTACCACTCGTATCACCACACACAACCACCGCCCACAGTACACGCACAATACCACCACATCACAACCACCACCTCGCTGCACGTGGCCCAATTTCTGATCGTCTGTGTAGGCAGCAAACTCAAGCGCCGTTAGCGATGGGTTCGCCATTTACAGTGATTGATAGCGACGATGGATAATAGTGCCTTCAGTCCGGTGGCTTCGAGTAGCTTCAGTTCGACGACGACACTCTCAGGTTGAGAGTGGAGGGTAGAGAGAGACGAGCGAAGGAGAGGGAACAGATGGGGGTTGCGTTTGGGTTGTGGGTAGGGTTTTTTTTTTTTTTAGTTTATTTAAATAATTAAAAAAAACCGAATTTTGAAATGTCAAACTTCCCATCTGGTTTAGGAATTTTGAATAGTTAAAATATGGCTTTGTGTAATTTCCACATATTTATTTATAATTTAAACCGTTCATGAACACGTCTCGTGCATGTCTCAATGTATGCAGTTGTTTTTATTATTTGTTTTTTTATGCTACAAGAGCCAGGGTTAAAAGGACTAGATAGTCTGATTCGTACAGATCGTGTGGTCAACAAGAAACTATAGTCAGGGATCAATCATATT
>NC_036243.1:20860866-20865177 GCF_002742605.1 Olea europaea var. sylvestris | reverse complement strand
GCATTCAAAAAATGATCAAAAATAGTTAAGCCTCAATCTACCTCTTGACCATAAGTAAGAAGAGGGATTTCAGAGCCAATGGCTGCTGAATCCAACTCGGATGGATTTGTAATTCCAGAAGCACTTCGACCAATATTAGGGCGAGTTGAGTATGCTGCTTCAGCAATCTGATGAGGATTTCTCTCATTGCCATTGTAATCAAATTCATTCTCCAAGTCATCAAATTCATCCTCGTCTTCATCTCCATCCACTCTAGGACTCCCTAAAAAGGAAGATTAAGTCGTTTAATTATACTGTTACCAAACACAGAAGTCATTGAAGAGTGACTTGAGTAAAAATGAGTAAATGAGAAAAAGCATCAATGAATTACCTTTTATGCGCTTGTATCTGGTTTTGCACTGAGGACAAGCTTGATTACCCTCTCTTCTTTCATACTCGTAGCATGGTCTACAAACAGGGAAGGCACATTCATTGCAGGCAACAAAAGGCTCCCCATCCACAGTAATTTCAATCTCATCTCCACAAATCTGACAAATCTGCCCACTCAACTCTTTCACGGAAGTCACCTGCCATCAGATCAAGAAATTTCAACTTTCCAACAAGTAAAAAATGCATTAGCACTTACAGATTTACAAAAATTTAACTAGAGAAAGAAATCAACTAAATTTTTTACAATTGTAAGATCAAGAAAAACTACTTATTCATTTACTAAAATCTAGAATCATGGGCTAGGATTCAAGATAGAAAGATGAAATTTTGGGGTCGAATCTGAGATTCCAGCCAGAAATCAAGCTAAGAAGACTTAAACCAATAAAAAATTAAAGTAGAAATCATATTTATGAAACCCTAAAAACACAATTTGACTCGAAATAAGAAATGCATCTAGTAGAGAAATTCAAAACAAGCGAATTTTCACTCAAATGGAGCTTTGACTGTAAGTTCCAACCAATTTGAGAGCTGAAACTGCAAAAACGTGAAAAAGAATAATTCTTGAACCCACTTACTCTTCCAATCTCATCAGCATTGATGAGTACAAACTCATTCCTGTTGTGTGAACCAGCAACAAGCCTCCCTTTAGTATCCATCTTCAAAACAAAAACCTTAAAACTCTGTCCCTTTCACTCACTCACACACACAGAGACACACAATTACAGCTTCTTCACAATCAAGAAGAAGAGAGCAAAAATAAAAAGGACTCAAGGCCCATTTGCTCACGTCAAAGAAAGAAAGAAATGAACGGCCACTTTCGGTTTCTTGTCTTCTTAAACACCTCCCCTTCACATTAAACAATCACTGAAATCGATACATTAACAGACCCATAAAATAATATATAACATTACAAAGAGTTGTAAAGAAAAGAAAAATGTGGGTAATTGGTGTGTAGTTTTTCTGATTCTTTTTCCAGAGAGAAACCCTGTTTATGGTAAAGGGTCTCTCTCTATCAATTATTTCTCTCTAATCTGTGCTGTGGGGTGTGGATCAGAGAATCACTTGCCACGGCGTTGAAGAATGGATCGACAAGGACAAAAAAATGTATAATGTATGTATTTATTTTCCTTGAGACATAGAGAAAAGAAAATTCAACGCGTAATGAATAAGGAAAACAGATTGGTACTTGGTAGATGGATCAAGAAATAGGGAGAGTGAAGAAGTGGGGGTAGCGGGGTGACGGGCCCCACCTTGAAGCGGTGGTGCTTGGAGGCAGCTGATAGGGTTATTTTGGTAAATTGAATCTTTCTGTCTTTTGTCGTAGGTGAGGACATTTACAGCTCTCACAAGGTTGTCTCTATTAGTAATAATTTTGTTTTGAGTTTTTCTTTTTGCATTCCAATAGATCGCACGGACGAGTCAAATGTTATAAGGCTTGCTTCAGTTGCTTGAGTTTAATTTTTTGGACTGAAATAGTAATTTTTGAAAAAAAAAAATTTAATTTAAATATAAAATTATTTTATTAAGAAAATAGATTGAAATTTTTTTTTTTTTTTTTATAGAATGGGACTCGAACAGTAGCATAAGTAAATATTTNATACATTCTCCGTCAATTATTATTTGAAAATGCATTCTTTATTTTAAAATGGAGCTCAAACACGGGTTTAAAACTGTGAAATTGAAGTAGAGTTGACAAAATCAACCATGTTAGAAGTACAACTTTTTGTACAATTTGGTTGACAAAGAAGTCAAGTGGCGACCCCTTAATGGAGGGGCGGCTGTCGGCCCTTGTCAATCAAATTGTACAAATAGATTAAACCCCCGTTTGAGCCCCATTATTCCCCATTATATTAAATTAAATTTTTCTCTCTCCTACTTTTAACCACACAATTTTCAGTAAAATAATATTACACGTAAATCAAAATCTTTTCTTTTCTTTTCAACCACTCATTTTTCAAAAAAATACTATTCAAAACATTATAATCTCCAAGAAAATGGGGCTCAAACGGGGGCTAATTCTGACAAAATTGTTCATAAAAATGTAACTATTATTGTTGTACTTTAACCTTGTAATAGTGTACCAGTTAAAATTGGGTGATAATAACTAACAGTTGAGTTAAATTTCGTGGAGATCATTTAATGCAATTTTTTATATAAATTCAATAAAGCATTTATTAATAGAAAAATAATATTTCAACAAAAAATGCTAAAAGATAAAGAAAATGAGAATATAAATGAGTTATATCTCTCATTTTCTTGATAGATTGGCCAAAATGCCCTTGTTGCAACAAAATGGAATATTAGTGGACGAATAATGTATGTATGTTTTTCCGGTAGTTTTTTTTTTTTTTTTTGCCCAACTAAAACTGTATAAATTTACGTTTTGCATGCAGTCAAATTTAGTCCCCGTTTGATTTTCATTCTTTGATCACAAAAATAAAAAAAAATGATCGTTATTCATCACATCAAGTCATCGTATTTGACTTTCTATATCTTATGTGGGTCTCATAACGACTATAATTTCATTCTTATTCTTACAAAAATAGGTACCAAGTGGGCCTAACATATTTTAAGGTTTTTTTAACTCAAAAATATAATTTTGCTAAACACAATTAAGAGTGTATTAACATCGACTTTTACTGTCATTTAAAGTTAAGTTGACCCTTCAAAGTCATCAAAATCTAAGGTTAAAATGTCCCTAAAGAAATTTATATTTTTATACAAGTCAAAACAACCGAAATTAACTACATATTCATTTTACATCAATCATTTATAAAGAAAAATAAATAAATATGCATATATGTTTTTCACGCTACAATTGTTTCAGAGGGAGAAAAAAAGGGAAAAACTTTAAAAGATAGTAACACTTCAGTCACGATTTCCACACAATGATAATTATCTAACCTGTTAAGGGCCCATTTGATAAGGCATTTGAAAAGTCAAATGTTGCTTCTGAATTTGTTAGAATAATTTTCTTAAAGTATTTTGTAAAATTTTATGAAGAATTTTGTTTCAGATATATCTTTGTCGGAAAACTTTTAAAGAAGAAGCTTTGCTGTGATGGAGGCAAATCAATTGTATAGCAAAGTTATGGGGGTTACCCCACCCTGATTGGACTCTAATATGTAAATTGCTGACTGAAGTAAATTCCTTGATGGTCAGGAAACCCCACAACGTGCTATTTCTGATGGTGCTTTTATTTTTATTTTTATTTTTCCATTTTACAGATTGCAACCACACTGTGTTCCCTTCCCTTGCACATGATATACGGCCATTGGCAATGGCTTCACCCACACATATTGGCATGTGGAAAAAGAGTTAAATCTATATATTTGTTTCCCCTCTCACCCCTCCTAATAAAAAAGGACATAATATTATATCAACTGACAATTGATGTACAATCTCATGACGTCTAAAATACAGATAACTCATACTATCAATTTTACTTGATATGTTATTTTTTTAGTAGAAAGGTTAAATGTCCAACGAACGATAATGCCACAGGGGTTGAGCCTTTTTGATAGATCAACATGCTCAAAGTTATAAAAACATACAAGTAAAACAATATAGCAAACAAATGTTACACTTCTTTGTATGTTTCAAGTTTTCATCAATGCACATAAATGGTATTGATAAGGTGCCTAATTTTCCAATGGATTTTCTTTACTTTCATGAATGGATCGCAAAGTCCACAGACATGAAGAGGGAATTTTATCTGTATTGTTAAAGATTAACGAAGGTAAGTCGAGACACTACGGGTGACGAGAGCGCACGGTTGTTTGAGTGAGAGAGGGGGATATAGGAGGATTGACAAAGCATGCCAGTTGGAATCTTAGAGCAATAATGTAAAAATATTAGTTAGAGATGTTTGAAAACCAGGCA
>NC_036243.1:20835963-20860766 GCF_002742605.1 Olea europaea var. sylvestris | reverse complement strand
AGACAGAGCGAAATACGTTCGAATAAAGTTCTTTATTATTAAACGTTCATTACAAGAATACAAAAGATACAAATGATGGACGTACTACAAAATGCAACTAAAGTATCTCCCGGTTGATCGCTGAGTAAGCTTCATACCGCCTTCCTAAATGTATCGCTACAATGGTGGGATTGACGAGTAAGAAGGTGTACTGGCCCTACCGCCTTCCTAATTGCATCGCTGCAATGGTGGCGTTGACGAGTGAGAGGGTGTACTGACCTCACCACCTTTCCAAATGCATCGCTGCAATGGCAAGACTAAGAAACACTCTCAGCAGGCAAGATGAGAAGCATTCTCAGCAAGCAAAGTGGCCCACATGCAGCCCAAAAATTGCCTCCCATCATTGACTCCTTGTGAAGAACAAAGAGACGATGGGAAGAATTTTGCAGGAAAAAACTTCGCTGCTGGCCAGAAAATATTTCCTATACCTCCCATACCAAAGGTGACATCAAGGTAAATATAAGGCGGACGGACTAGACAGTCCATTTTTGGATCTGGTTGATCATCAGAATGCCAAGAAATGGCAGCAAATTGATTTCGAAGAAGAAAATGAAGAGATGAAGATAGAGGATAAAAAATGCGAAACATTTATAGGGGGTGAAGATGAAGAGACAGAATACGAACAGCCACATTTCTGTTTAATAGACGGAATTAAATGGCCCTAAGTCTTGGGAACAGTAGTGGGAATATCAAAAGGGAATGGACAAGATTCTTAGTGCAAAGCAGTTAAGTGATTAAAGAATTGATGATTAGAAAATAAACGTCAAATAAATGCACAAGAAGTTAATGTTCGTTAATAATGAACAAAAATTACAAAAGAGAAAAAGACATCGTATGTCTTAATTACAGTCTACCCCATAAGGAACGAATTCGTTCCCTAAGTTTTTCCCAATCCCCGTTCTGCCGGGAGAAAGTGATGTTCAACTCAGCTGCAACGTCATCATCATCAACCTCCAACTTCTTGTACTGTTCGACCAAGGATTTAGTTCGCTCAATCCCCTGAGAGGCGTTGCGCTTTTTAGCAGCCATCCTCGCCCTGCAATCGTCCATTTTAGCTTGAAGTTCCCTCATCTGAGTAGCCAAGCTAACCATCAAAGAGTCTTCAATCATGACTTCGGAAGAGATTTCTTTCAACTCGTCCTTAGCCTTGTTGATCTCCATGCGTAAAGACTCTTTCTCAGCCACAGCTCGAAGATATTGAGTACGCTTGGCCTTTAGTTCAGTATTCTTGGCCAGCATAGAAAGGACCTCGAAGTGAATGACCTTCAATGTCGCTTTAAAGTCGGCAGAAAGACTGGGCGACGGAAGCGTCAATGCTTGCTCTAACTTCGCACTCAAGTGCTCAAGTTCATCCTTGTGTCTGGCAGCACTAGCCCTTCCAATGTCCATATCCATGAAGGATACGTACTCAAATACCAACTCCTTCAAGAACTTCAAATCATCCTCTGAAGAAGCAGCAGGACAATCAGATGGAGCAGGGCGAGGCATTTGGACCTGCCCCCAAGAAGCGAACAAATCCTGGATAGAACGCACAATTCTGTCAGCATCCTGCAAAGAAGGTTGCCAATATTAAAAATCATCACTACAATGAACAAGGTGGAAATAGAAATGATAGAAATGAAGCAAAAAGAAAAACTACCTCGTCGACAATCGTAGAAGATGGCGCGCCCTCAGCCAAGCTTGCCACCAGCGACTCATCCATTCGTGAGGACTTCCCCTTGTCCGAGCGAGACGACGTTGCCACAACGGGCGGACTCATAGGAGTATCTGCAAAATTCAAGAGCAACAAATCAGAAACCAATAGCATGAGCAAAGGTAAGACATCAAAAACTGAATTACCTTCTGTTTCGATGATTGGGGGATTGACACCCTGGGAAGAAGGTGGCTCATCTATGTGTTGTGATGAAGACTCTGGGACTGAAGATGTATCTTTAAGCATGGTCCCATCACCAACCGGTTTGGATGAAGTAGCCTCAGCAGAGGATGATGGAGCAGGAGTTGTCGATGCCAAAGCCTTTGAAGGGGAGGCTGAACTTTTCTGAAAAGTCCAAAAGATCATCAGTACACAGAACAGTATCAAATGTGGAAAAGCATACTTGTAAATAGACCGATTTAATTACCTTCCTCCTGATGATAAGAGGGGCATCATCATCATCATCATCATCATCAACATCATCCTTCAGAATAGGAGATGCTGAGGCTGGCCGTTTGCGGCTTGAAGCACTCTTGGCCATAGTAGGCCTGGCGGGGAGAGAAGAAGATGAACGAGCAGGTTGTTTAGTACGACGAGAAGGAGAGGGGCTTCAAATAGACAAAGGAGTGACCAAAACAGGAGGAGGAGAAGAAATACTCGGTTGGTCTAATGAATGAAAGGCACGATTGGCCTCAGTCGCAAATAATCTGCGCTTCACTGATGGCTAAAGTTGTTCAAAAAGAGGGTGAGTAGCATGACAAGAATTAAAAGGGGCTAATAAAAAGTGGCTTGATAAATGGAGGTTGCGAACGTTTATAGCCTCTGCTTCCGCCTTATTAATGGTATGAAAACGGTCAATTAAGCTCTTCGAATAGCAAAGAGGAACAGGCCAAGTTTGGCCAAAACCAAGCTGACGGGCAAAAAATTGGGGAGCATAAATTTCTACCCCCGCTTTGGCATTGGTCCCAGTTAAGATATCATGGAAAAGCTCCCTCCCAGTTAAAAACTGGATCCAAATGAGCAGAGAGGTGCTCGCGCTATCTATAGTGGAAGGGGGATGTACATAGTTTGGAGTCAAAAAAGGAGGAAAAGGAAAGAAGGAAGAAATTGAATCTAAAGAATAAAAGAATGAAAAAATGTCCCTTCTGGATATATTTACAGGAGTTAAGGGCTCCATAGCTAGCCCGTAACAGCTAGCAGAAGGACGAGAAATGGATGGAGCACCAAGCGATGGAAAATAGGATCTCAACCACAGTTGAGTGAACCAAAGAGGTCCACTGTCAGTGGGAGATGCACCATTCTTCAATTGAGCCTGAAGAAAAACCATACCTCTATAAAGGGCAGCCAAAAACAAAGAACATAAATTCAAAGGCCTGCCACGCGCCAATTCGTGCGCTATAGGTAAATAACTCAGAGAAGGCTTTATACTTGGCACACACAAAACATATTTACAAAGTCAACCTAAAAGAAAGGTCACTCGCTCAGCATGGGTAGGCTCAGCGCTCGAATGATTATAGAGGGTCTGCAGGCTTGAATAAGAATCGGTGTAGTTTTTACCGAACTGTGGGGCGCCACCAGAAACTAAGATACTTGGGAAAATGGTATCGCCCAAAGGTGGTAAATTCACCAGGGCCCCAACATCCCTTAACGTAATAGACATGGGGCCAAGAGGAAAAATAAAGGTGTTGTACTCAGAGGACCAAAAACTCAAAGCAATCGGAAAGAGCGCTGAATCAAAAGTAGGGGGCGAATAGAGACTTCTAACAAATCAGAAATCCTAGCGCTATCAAAAAGTGCCTTAGTAGGATCATGACCCACAAGGCGAGCATGCCACCTACAAAAAGCTATATCAGATTTAGGCCAAGTGCGAATACCTCTTTCGCGAAGTGGCCCCAGCGGCAGAGAGTTTAGAAACTGAGGGCCATGAGTGCAAGGAAACAGCTGACCCACCGCCGCCTGTTCAACTGCCTCCGCATTGTTGAAGAAAGGACCCAAGTAAAACTCATTACGTCCAACGTCGGCAGGCGCGAGAAAACTTGGGGTTATGTATGGGCGACTCAGAAGTTTCTGAAAGTCATCAAAACTAAAGGAATCACTAGCTTGAGATTGTGAAGCAACCATTGGAGAATGAACGAAGCTTTTCAGGGTTACGTAACAAGGAAGCAAAAGATGAACAGTGAATCGTGAAAGAGATGTAGAAAATATGAGGCATGGTTTGGTAGCAGTAAAATGGCGTGTTTGGGGTTTATAAGGGTTTGCAAAACGACGCACTTCTTCAAGTTATAGAAGGAAACAATGATTGAATTCTTGAAAATTTCGAACGTCGTTGGAAACATGAAGTGAATATGGCAAAATCCAATAATTATTATTAATTCTGTCATATTGGGGGGTAATTGTTGACACATAAAAATTCAGCCCAAATCGAACAGCCCAAGGAGTAAAGCCCAATTGAAGGATCCCCAAATCGGATAGCCCAAAGAACAAAGTCCAATCGAACGAATCAAGGTGAAGGCTCAAATAAGGGGCCCAAGAATGCAGTAACGCCATCGCCCAAGTTTGCAAGTCGCCCAGAATTTGAACGAATGGAGTGTCATACGGTCGCCCAGAGCTGTTATTCTACTCTCGCCCAAACCTTCAAGTCGCCCAAGGTATCAACAAATATAACGCATCGTGGTTATCAAGGAATGCAGTTATCAAGGCAGTTGTTAAAGTAGCCTTATCACGTTCCACGACTCAAGAAATTCAATCGAAAGCAGTTGAACGATGAAAGATAATGGCAGCAGTTAAAAGGCAGTTTCATGACAAAATGGCCACTACAAAGAAAGTGGGTAGTTATAGGACGATCAAGCAGTTTTTAGGGTAGTTAATCACAAAGAGATCGTCTATAAGGTATAAAAGGGAGAAAGGACGCAGAAGTAAAAGACCGAATCCAAAACTCTCGAACAGAGAATATGTAATTTTCATTTCCTTAGCTTTTAGACTTAAACATCTTTCTTTCTGTAACTCGTGTGCTTACGCCCCTTGGAGGCACGTTGTTTTTCATTTCCAATTGTAAAGTTCATCGCCAATAAAAGAACACCCCTTTTTGGGACTTTCTCTCAAGAAGTTTCGTCCCTTACACAATCGTCTGACCCTTTTTAATTGTTAGCGACTTAACCCGCGCGAAACAGAATACTTTAAGGATGAAAGAAATTTTTTTTGGAACAAGGCCACGGATATATATAGGAAAAGGCATATTAGTTTTGGGTTTGGATTCTTATATGTATTTGCACCCTTAAAAAGAATATTTGATAAGAAAGTGGGAGTTATTTCCTTGCAAAAGTTGTGGTTTAAAGAAACCTTAATATGGAAAGGTCAGATTTTTATGTAGACAGATTTTATATGCGGACATTACCGTCCACGCCATATCCAGTCGGGGAGAACACTACTGTGCCAGTATCACCATTCGCTCCATACGATTACAATCGAGAGAATATTATTGTTATGGATCATGGGGACAATCATATTTCAAAGGTAGCTGTTGAGATTGAAAAGATCAAGATCAAGTCTGTATAAATCTCTTACAGAAAGCTTGTCCTTTCAATTTCAATGTTAAATTTAAGTTCCATGCCTTACAGTAGTATTATGACAATCGAAACGATTTAATAGATTGGAAAACCTAAACATTCTGACAATTTGAAAATCATGGTGTGCATGCCCTATGTCCAATAGCCCAATCATGCAGCCATAAGTGATAAGAGAAAAATGAGCAATTCCCTGTGTGCAGGGAATTGTTCTACAGGGTCTATACAGACCCTTACATAGGGCCCAGACCCAAGTAATTTTTCCTCAAAAATGAACTACTCACCCCACTCTTGTGTCTTATCTGTACCAAATCTGTAAACCTCCCACCTGTACATGTAGCACGGTTCGAGAAAAATTCAAAACTACTAAACATAATAGAATTTCAAAAATATCAAACTTGTAGAATTTTTTTTCAAAAATTAGGTGATAAATCAATTTGTCTTATCACCACCTCATAGCCTACCTCAAACCAACTCACCCTGTCACTTAATTTAATTATTCCCAAATCCACACCCATTTCCCATGTTCATGACTGTCGAAACTGTAACCGTTGCCGCATGTTGCCATCGACTACCATTATTGTTGACGACCTGTCGCACGCCCAGTAACCTATCTAGCCACCACCTGTGACCACCATCTAAAATCAGATCTCTTAAATTGTTTTGAACCCAACATCGATAATCTCTCTTCATAAAGTTGCACATATTTCTCAAATTCAAAATCCTTTCTCACCTAATTTCAAATCTACACATTCTGATAAAGCTATATTGACCTCCAGCTTCAACTTTAATATTTCAGTAAATTCAAATTAAATCCTAATATGAAATCATAAAAAACCTCGTTGCCACATTGTAAATTGTCTGAATGAATCGTTCTCGGTTCAAAATCCAAGTTAAGTGGGGTGAAATGGGGATAGGGTGGTGGTGGTTGTGGTTAGGGGTTCGTGGGTGTGGTTGGGCGATGGCGGCAGCGACGACGGCATTGGCGTTTGAATTTCTACGTTCTATTTTATTAGTGGTTTGGAATCCTTTGAATAATAAGACAAAAACAATGATTAATTTGGAGATGATGAATATGAAGGTAAGGAAAATGTCACTTTACTTGAAAATCTTTGACACCCAGGGTGACTGACTCTCACAAAGTGCATGGGTTCCACGTGAATTAAATAATGCTCGACCTCCGAGGTGTGTATGTTCAATCATTCCTTATGTCATGTCAACCATTATGTTCCCTAACTCGATTTTGAAGGCAAATGGCATAATGGCAACTACTGTAGATGAGTGGTAAACATATTACTTTGAAGCAGGTGGTAGCTGTGGTGGGTAGCTTATGGTGAATTTGGTTGTTGTTGGATAGAATGGGGTTGGGTTCGTAGGGTGAGTTGAAGAGTGTATGTGATCCATTAATTTGATAATTTATGACTGATTAATTGGATAATTTGTGACTAATTTGTAGTTGTGACCGACAAACTTTTTTTTTTTTTTTATCGTAATTTTGTATGATTAGTGACTAATATATGATTGTCATCATAAATTGTGTGTGATTATGACTGCGACCTAATTAATTAAATTGTAGGTCACAATCTTTTAGCAAGGCTACAAAATGAGACCAATCCTTTATCAGGAGTCACAAAATGTGACCACCTAATTTGTGAAAAAAAAATAATACATAATTTTTAGCACATTTTATGACCTTTGATAAAATTTTGTGGCATATAATTTAATTAAAGAAGTCACTATCACAATAATATATAACTTGTGGTCACAATCACAAGTCAATCACAAACTATACAAGGTCACAATAATAAATTATTGGTCAAAATAACATATGATTAAGGCACAATTACGTACGAGTTACAAATCATAAAATATCACAGTCACAAAAACATATAATGTGAATCACAATTGCAAATATAGTCACAAATCACACATTTCTCAAAAACATAAAAGGTGGGTCACAATTGCAAATTTAATAACAAATCACACACTATAGTTCATGACTTATTTATTGATCATGAAAAATCAACTGAAGATCGATCACATTTTTTCAAATTAATTGTTCACAACTTATTTCACAATTACAAATTATCAAATTAATTTATTATGATTTATTTATAGGTCACAATTGCAGATTTAGTAACAAATTACACATTTGTAAGTCACATTATTTATTGATCACAATTAGTCACAATTGCTCTTCATTTTACTCATTTCACCCTACCACTACCTGCATCACAAAAAAATACCATTGTCACTTCACCACCACCACCACTCGGGCCTGTACCCAAAACATTGCTTTTTTTTTTTTCACATTCGATTTCTTATCCACACCACTAGTGAAAGAAAATCATTTTTAAACTTTACTCATACATCCTACACCGCACCCCACCCCACCATCAAAATGATTTGCATTTATCCAAAAGCACAAATGTTTGCATCTCCTCTGTACCGCCATGGGAAGAAAAATCATTTTTAAAGTATACATTCATACACTAGCCACACATCCCCACGTTCAGTTTGGTTTGCATTCTACTCAAAAGCACAAATAGGAAAAATGATGGCCTCTCGTTCGCACAGTCATCGGAAGAAAATCATTTTTAAACTATACACCCACCCCACCCATACACCATACACCACCCCATATGGTTACTGTTACAACGGAATGGAAATGTGCCAAATTACTTAAACATCCCTATGTATATATGGCTCAATACTCCCCCTCAAGATGCCACAGAGTGTATGTTTAATACTCCTATATTGTTTAACAATGATTTGAATCTTGCTCCCCCTAAAGGTTTTGTTAATAAATCTGCTACTTGTTTTTGTGAAACCGTATGCAGCATCTTCACTCTCCTGCTTGCTCCATATTCCTTGTAAAAAGACAGTCAATTTCTATGTATTTCGTTCTTTCATGAAACAAAGGGTTTCTGGCTAATGGCTATATGTATTGAGGTTTGATTATCCAAAATAGTAATGCTGCTCTAGCGTGTGTAACACTTAAGTCATTGAGTATATTCTTCAACCAGCTTAACTAACAAACTGCAATCGCAATAGATTGATACAATACTTCAGCTGAAGATCTTGAAATCGTATGTTGCTTTTTAGTTTTCCAAGATACCAACGAATTCCCTAAAAATATGTAGTAACCAATAATAGATTTTCGTGTATCTGAGCATGCTGCCTAGTCTGCATCACAAAAACGTTTGAGATGCAAATCAAATTTACTTTCAAAGAATAGGCCTTGTCTACCCTTCAAAAATCTCAACACGTGATGAGTGGCTTCTAAGCGAGATTGTTTTGGTGACTGTAGGAACTGAATAAGAACATGCACTGCATATGACAAATCAGGTCTTGTTATTATCAAGTATAGGNTTTCCAGATTCAGAACCTTTTGCCATGGAACCTGACTGGGAAACAGGTACTTAGGACACCAAATTGCAATGATATTCTTGTAGTTATGATGGAGTTCGCTTAGTTCAAGTAGATGCACGGATATGTATGATGTGTGGTGGGGAAGACATTTTAGTTGGAGTGTAAACAAGAGAGTCACCTTCATTTGAAATATTTGAAGTTGAGGAATGAGCCGATGGAGAGGTAACATGAGTATATGTCAGAGTTGAGGCTGAATTTGGAAATAAAGTATCAAGATATTGATGTGACTGTGCTGGAAAGATGATTGGATCACGCTGGAAAAAAATCATAGGGTTTTGACAAGGAAAGGAGAAAAGAAGGATGATGGAATGAAAGATGGTTTCATGAAAAGTAACATCTCTTGAAAAAAATGTTGTGGTTGTTTAGAGACTGTCCCGTTTGTATGCTTTCATACCATAAGGATATCCAAGAAAGATGAAAAGTATGGCCCTTGGATCAAATTTAGTTCGATTTCGTTTTAGAGTAGATGCATAATAGAGACAACCAAAGTCCTTAAGGTGGCTGTAGTATGGTTTGGCCTGATAAAGTATCTCATAAGGAGATTTATTAGCAGAAACTGTGGTAGATGTTTAATTTATAAGATGTGTAGCAGTGAGGATGCAATTTCCCTAAAATTGGTGAAGTAAATTGGCTTGAAATTTAATGGCTCTTGCAATGTTAAGTATGTGTTGATGTTTTCTTTCAACTACACCTTTTTGTTGTGATGTTTCTACATAACTCAACTGGTGTATGTTGCCCTTGGAATGATAGAAATCATTCATGTAAAATTTTGAACCATTATCAAATCTGAGGATCTTTAGATTGCATTGAAAAATGTGTTTGGATTAGATGAAAGAAGGATTGAATAATGGATCTGTAAGGCAAAGGTCACACAATATTAAACCAAGAAGCAAGAAATTGAAATCGACTAAAAGTAAACTGTGCAGAAAATTAAAAAATCAACACAAGATTTCTTTCGGCCTAAGCCCCGGAGATTCGGCGACCACATCTAACGCCTACATCTCCCGTTGAGCATCCAACAAGTTGGATTACGCTCGGTTGCACTATAATAGCCAAAAATGGCAACGAAGGGTTACAAGAGTTCAACAAATACACTGAGATGAAGCAAAGATACTTATCTCTCAAGATCGACTCAAAACCTTCGAAGAATCATGAAGAAACTTCACTGCATCCCTCTCAAAACATCACAACAGAAGAGGATACAAACCATTACAGATAATCACTCAGAATATCTAAACGAAATCACTAAAACTTTCACATTTAAGGCCTCAAATCATAGATTTGAGCCACAGAATCGAGCAGAACAAACCCTAACCAGACGAGAGGTTATCTCTCTCTCTCTCTCTCTCTCTCTCTCTCTCTCTCTCTCTCTGAAAGACCAAGAGTAAAATGCGTAAATGGAGTCAATCAAAGTGCCAAGTGAAATGGCAAATTATAATGGAAAGTTCCAGACTCAATCCAATCGCCATGGTTCAGCCACGTGTCGCCATCCAGACGAAAGTGCCAATTTAATAGAGTTGCATTTCCACAAAACACGACTTCACAGTGTAATTAAAATTCTGGAAGCAAAATACCATGGTTCGAATCTCACATTCTCCACCTTCTACCAGAATTTTGGAACTATAGTGCAGCCAGGAGCAAATCCTCAACTCATCATCATTTGCTCTATTTACCTGTACAAAAATCACTAAGTATCAACAGATAAAAGTATCAACAGATAAAAGTTTCAAACAATTTAAGAATTTGTTTAATGGAATTACTTTTGTACCCATATCTGATGGATTAAAATGAGTAGAAACTTTATCAATCTTAATTTCACCTTTTGAGACTATATCTCTTATAAAATGATACTTAACATCAATATATTTTGATCTGTCATGAAACATGAAATTTTTGCTTAGGTGAATGGCACTCTGATTATCAGAAAATAGCACAGTGAGATTATCATTAAAACTCATTTCTGTCAATAAACCATTTAACCAAATCCCCTCTTTAACAGCATCAGTTGTGCAATGTATTCTGCCTCAGTAGAGGACAGAGCTACAATTTTCTGAAGTTGAGACTTCCAACTAATAGCAGTACCACATAGTGTATAAAAATAGGATGAGGTTGACTTTTTATTATCTTTATTTCCAGCAAAGTCAGAGTCAGTATAGCCTTCCAAACATATCCCATTTTTATCTGATTTAAATACTAAACCTAAGTTTGATGATCCCTTTAGGTACCTCAATAACCATTTCAAAGCATGTCAATGTTCTTCACCAGGATTACTCATGAATCTACTTAAAATGGTAATACTAAATGCAAGATCTGGTCTGGCAGAACTAATTACATTAGCATACGGAATTTTTGACATTCTGGCATATTCATCTTCAGATTTATGACAAAATTCAGAAGATAATCTAAAATGACTAGCAAGAGGCATTGTTACAGGCTTACAATCATGCATGTTGAATTTTTTTAAGATTTTTGACACATAGTCACATTGATTTAAAAATAGCATATTTTTATCTTTGTTTCTCCAAATCTGCATGCCCAATATTCTTTTAGCAGTACCAAGGTTTTTCATATCAAACTCAGAACTTAACTTTGATTTAATATCATCAATTTTTGATTTATCAGAACTAGCCAACAACATATCATCCACATACAGGATCAGATATAATGAGTTTTCAACTCCACTACCTTTGCAGTACAAGCAAGTATCATATTGGCTTCTTTTAAATCTAAGTTTCAAGATAAAAGTGTCAAATCTTTTGTACCACTGCCTAAGTGCTTGCTTTAGACCATACAAAGATTCCTTTAACAAACAAACAGTGTTTTCAGGATCACCTTCCTCAAAATCAATTGGTTGTTTCATGTATATTATTTCATCTAATTCTCCATACAGGAAAGCAGTTTTAACATCTAGTTGATCAAGTTCCCATTTAAATTGTGTAACAAGTGCAAGTAAACATCTGATAGTAACATACTTAGCAATAGTAGAAAAAAATTAGTATAGTCCACACCTTCTTTTTGTGTGAAACCCTTTACTATAAGTCTAGCTTTATATATTATGTTTTTATCATCACCTTCTCCAGATTTTATTTTATAAAACCACTTGCAATCAATTAATTTTTGTCCTTTGGGTTTATCAACTAGAATCCATGTCTTATTTTTAAGGAGTGACGACATTTCATCTTCCATGGCCATTTTCCAATTTTTTCTTTCTTTACATTCCATGGCTTCTTCAAAAGTGTTTAGCTCATTTTCAGTTAGGTCTTAGTAGGTAAATAAGGATACAAAGATGACACTATAAAACCTAGTGGAGGGTCTGATTTGCCTTCTCTCCCTATCTCTTGTGAGTGGATACTCATCAAGGGGAAGAGTTGCAGAATCAGCGTCTTCAACATGTTCAGTTTCAGGTAAAATAACATGTTCTTCATTTTCATTTTCTTCTGCAGTAGTTACAGAAATATTCTGGTTACTGCAGGAAGGCTCCACCTCAATTTGAACATCTTTTTTAGTCAAATTATTTTCTTTTCCTTCAAGATATGGCATCAAGGATTCATTGAAGACTACATTCTTTCTAATTATTACTCTATAACATTTTTCAGATTTAACCCATAATTTGTACCCTTTAACATGTTCATCATAACCCAAGAAAACACGATTTAATGATCTTGGTTCTTGTTTACCAACATTTTGATGAGCATAGGCAACACAACCAAATATTTTCAGATAAGAATAATTTACAGGACTATTTGACCACACATTTTCAGGAATAGCAAAGTTTAGTGCACTAATAGGACTTATATTAATCAGATAAGTTGCAGTTTTAACTACTTCACTTCAAAACATTTTAGGCAGTCCAGAGCTTAATATCATGCATCTAACTTTATTTAACACAGTTCTATTCATTCTTTCAGCCATTCCATTTTGTTGTGGTATGTGTGGAACAGTTTTGTGTCTCATGATGCCATATTCCTTACAAAGATTATCAAATTCAGAATTGCAAAATTCCAAGCCATTATCAGTTCTTAAATATTTTATTTTAAGATCAATTTGATTTTCAACTTGAATTTTCCAGTTCTTAAAAGCAAGAAATGTCTCATCTTTAGACTTTAGTAGATGAATCCAAATTTTTCTTGAAAAATCATCAACTATTAGTAAAAAATATTTAAAACTAGTTAAAGTAGAGACGGAAGTAGAACCCCACAGATCAGCATGCAAACACTCAAGTCTTTATTTGGACTTATGAATTCCACTTTGAAAAGGAAGTTTGGCTTGCTTTCCCAAAATACAGTGTTCTCAAGAGTCAAAATCACCAAGATTATGTTTTCCAAAAACACCTTTTGAATGCAAAATTTTTAAACCCTTTTTACCAATATGACCAAGCCTTTCATGCCACAGTTTTGCCAAAGTAAAGTTTTCAGATACGACAGAAGCAGTTAAACCAAGCAAAGGTTTTGCATTCAGATAATAAAGGCCATGTCTCTTAGGGGCTGAAGTGACCAAGTAATTTCCCCTAAGAATTTTTATATGTCCTTGATCCATAATTATGTTAAACTCATTGTCATCTAACATTCCTAAGGACACTAAGTTTTTTTTCAAATCTGGGACATGTCTTGTGTTTTTTAGAAACAAAACATTACCATTTTCTAGTGATAATTTGATAGTCCCAATTCCACTCACTTTACATGCAAAGTTGTTTCCCATTATAACCTATCCCCCTTTGGTTCTTTCTAAATTTATAAAACAGTTTTTGTTGTGGCACATATGAAAAGAACATCCTGAGTCAAGTATCCATTCATTACTTAGGCATTTTTCAGCACTTACTAACACAAAACCATTTTCTGTTTTAGTTTTATCATAGGCCAGTGCATTACTTCCATCAATGCCCTTTTCTTTTGAATCATTTTTCTTTTTAAAACAATCTTTTGCAAAATGACCAAGCTTACCATAATAATAGCATTTTTTTACCTTTTGCATTATTTTTGGTCTTACTTTTGTCAACCCATCTTCTAGTAGTTTTTGAAAACTTAAAATTTTGTGTAGGTTTTTCAAAAGATTTTCGTTTAATTAAGAAACTAGTTCCAGTATGACTGTTACTTGACTCAGCCTTAATTTCTAAAGCTTTATTCCTTAAAGCATTGGTTATATCATCAATAGTGAGTTCTTCCCTACCATATTCAAGGGCAACTTTAATGTCCTTATACTTGTCACTTATGGAGTTTAACAAAACTACAGCCAATTGATCTTTTGAAAGTTTTTCATCACAATTGGCCAAGTCTTGGGTAAGTTTTGTGAACCTACTAAGGTTCTCTTCTATGTCAATTGCAGGATCCTTTCACAGGAGAAAAATCGTTTTAGAAGAAAACATTTGTTTGGAGTGGTTTTGGTCTTAAGTTTGGCCCAAAGATCAGAGGCAATAGTAGTTTCACCTACCTCTTTGATCACATTATTAGACAAATACAGAAATATGGTACTCCAAGTAATTTTCTCAAGTTCATATTTCTTATTAGGTGATAAACCCTCAGGCCATGAATCATCTAATGCCTCAGTAAATTTCATTTGCATCAAAATGGCTTTCATTTTCTGACTCCACATATCAAAATCAATTTTACCATCAAATTGACTCACTTCAAATTTTGTAGTAGCCATAATGCATGCAAGTTATTACAAAATAGAATTTCAGCAAAAAATCAGAACAATTGTAAACAGAAACCCTAAATTGCCAACTTTGAAATCACAGTAAATCACAAAGTAATACAGGATTTCACCAATCTAGAAATATCAACAGAGAGAGCAGGCTTAGTCAATCAATAGAAAACCAATTAATAAGATTAGATTATAAGGTTTCACATATCTCTCCAGCTAGATTCTCCCAAGTTACACACCCGTACTTGATTTATCTCCGATTCCAGTGGCCTCGCATGAGCCACTGGGCAAAAATTAGTCTCAAGGGGGTTTCAACGGTGAACTGACAAATCAGGGAAAGTTCAAGAAACACAAAGTTCTCAAAGGTAATATATAGTTAATTGAAAAGATCTCACCCAGCGAGTTCAATGACTCGAGGCAGTTCAAATATGCTTTTCAGCAGAAATTCAAGATCTATCGAAAATCCATCTTTCTCCCCAAGATTCGGGTATCTTGCTCCTCAGTAAGCCTCTGATACCACTGTAAGGCAAAGGTCACACAATATTAAACCAAAAAGCAAGAAATTGAAATCGACCAAAAGTAAACTATGCAGAAAATTAAAGAATCAAAACAAGATTTCTTTTGGCCTAAGCTTCGGAGGTTCGGCGACCACATCTAACGCCTACATCCCCCGTTGAGCATCCAGCAAGTTGGATTACGCTCGATCGCACTATAATAGCCAAAGATGGCAATGAAGGGTTATAAGAGTTCAACAAATATACTGAGATGAAGCAAAGATACTTATCTCTCAAGATCGACTCAAAACCTTCGAAGAATCACGAAGAAACTTGACTGCATCCCTCTCAAAACATCACAACTGAAGAGGACACAAACCATTACAGATAATCACTCAGAATATCTAAACGAAATCACTAAGACTTTCACATTTAAAGCCTCAAATCAGAGATTTGAGCCACAGAATCAAGCAGAACAAACCCTAACCAGACGAGAGGTTCTCTCTCTCTCTCTCTCTCTCAAAGACCAAGAATAAATGGCGTAAATGGAGTCAATCAAAGTGCCAAGTGAAACGGCATGTTATAATGGAAGGTTCCAGACTCAATCCAACTGCCATGGTTCAGCCACGTGTCGCCATCCAGACGAAAGTGCCAATTTAATAGAGTTGCATTTCCACAAAACACGACTTCACAGTGTAATTAAAATTCTGGAAGCAAAATACCATGGTTCGAATCTCACAGGATTTGTTTGGGACTTATCATGCACGAGGTATGTCCAAGTCATTCGACTATAATCATCCACAATGGTTAGGAAATACTTGGAGCCATCCAAGGAAGGAACATGTTATGGTCCCCTGATATCGCAGTGAATAAAACCAAACATTTTGGAAGTTTTTGTCTCACTACTTGGGAAAGGTAACATGTGTTGCTTGGCCATAGGTCAGATAGTACAATGTAGATGTTCATTGAATGTAATTGTAGGAATAAGTTTATGTAAAAGTAGCAATTTGAAAACGAGAACGTAATTGTAGGAATAAGTTTATGTAAAAGTAGCAATTTGAAAATGAGAACGTGGCCTTAGCGACAATGCCAAACATCAATATTGGTGTTGATTGAACATTGCTCATAGAGCAACAGGCAATATAATCTGCTTAATTACATCTCAAGTATGAAACAGGAATATGCTTGGTGCTCAAAGAAATGGCAGAATTGGCATTGTGAGACAAATCAGTATATGATGTGAGTAGACAAGAATTAGGTGAAGATTGACCATTAAGTTGGTGATCAGATTGTTGAAAGTAGTATAACCCATTCTCAAGTTTGCCTACTCCAATCGTCCTCCATGTTACAATATCTTAGATAAAACAATAATGATATCAAGAAGCAACTATGTTCAAGTGTCAAATTGCTAGTAGATATCAAGTTGAATGTAAAAGATGGCATAACTAAAACATTTGTTAGAACCAATGTGGTAGATAACTTCATTGTGCCAACGTGTGTTAGAGTAGCAATATCACCATTAGGTAGCCTCACAGATGCACTAATAGCAGCAGTCACAGTGGTGAAATTCTTAATAGAACAAACCATATGTTTGGAAGCTCCTGTACCTACAATCCGTTTATCTGCAACTGTAGAAATATTAGAACAAATGAGATTACCTGCAAAAGCAAATGCATCAGGCACTGAAAGGGAGAAAGATGGCACATCTTGAGGTTGTTGATTGCATGTTGCGAGCTGTTCTTGCAAATTTGGCATTAACATAGCCATAATCTGTTGGTATTGGACTGGAGTAATGGTGAGGTTTGAAAAGGGGTTTATTACTTTTGAATTGCTATCATGAGAGACTTGTCCAACATCATTTACAACAGGAGTTCTCTCTTTAGCAAGTCTGAGACTAGGAGGATAACCTATCAGTTTAAAACACTTTCCTTTAAGATGTTCAAGCATTCTAGAACGACTGCATATAGGTCTTTCCTTTTTCTGTGGTTTATTAAGTGAAGTGCCAAAGGATTCGTGCATCATTTTGCTAGCAAAAGTAGCTGCATCAAAAGTCTATTGCTTCTTAACAACAACTTCCTTTTGCCTATCATCTAGTAGGATCAGCGCAAATACTTTATTTAGAAAAGGCAATAGATTCATCAGCAAAATCTGACTTTTCGCGCTAGAAAATTGTTTGCCTAAGCCCATGAGAAACTACATAATCTGATCTTCACGTTTATAATTAGTATTACTAAAGTCTGGTCTATAATTGTCCAACTCTTTCCAAAGTCCTTTGAATCGATTAAAGTAAGAGTTGACTGAACTATTTTGATGTGAACTCGCATAGTCAAATCACTACCAAACCCACAACAAGATTGAAATTGTTCCCGAGAAAGCCAAAGTAAGGTTTTGAATTAAATTCAATAAGTTTGAAACCAAGCAACCCGAATCGTCGACGATATGTGGACCTCTTGATTACGCAAAGTTATATGAATCTCATCCAATTGATTTGAACGCCACAAGATTCGATCTTGATGAGTTAAAGAGTTGTTCAATGAAGAACGAAAGAGAAAAACAATAATGCCCACAATTGTATTCAATATGTCAAAAGTTGTGAAACAATGAAAATCTAAAAGTATTATATTAGACTCCTATAACCTAGCAAAAAACGTGCATAATAATTTAAATATGGTAAGAAATCAAATAAACGTGGAATTCTAGTGGAAATAGAAAATTTGCAAAAAAATTAAAATGCGATTTGGATTTGATCTATGCGACCGCATTGAAGGAATGGATACAATCGCATAGAACACTCATGCGACTGCCTCAAAATCCCTGTCGGTACTCATGTGACCGCATGCCAAGGACAACTATGCGGCCGCGTAGTTGTAACTTTTGGCTCCAACTTTGTCCACTTTAATCATGTTGATTCAATTCACTTTGGCTCTCGACTCCAACATGAAACTTGTTCCATTTTGCGTCCCAAACATAATTTCATCAATAGTAACCTTGATGAGCAACCCCATCGCCTCTTTCACTTGCTTTGCCCTCGATCGCATCATCAGTCCATCGTCGACTATCAATGGATCTTTCCCCAAGCATGGCGTTGGACTTGATTCGTTGTTTGCGTCTCCTGGATCACATTATATTTGCTTGTGAAATCGAAGCAATTTGCTTCTCAAGTTCATATATACGAGGACCATTACCTTGGTAATAACGATCCAAATATGTCTTGGAGAATCCTTGTGCATTATACTTGGATAAAGCTCCTTTGAAATAGAATTGATAATCTAAGAAGAAACCACGTGATTGTACCATCTCTAAACAAATGTAGAGAAGATCATCCTGTGGTGGTTTGATAATTGATCCATCAATGAATCCCTCCTTGTTTTTAACACTGAGCATCATAGTGATAGCACGACTCCATGTTGCATAATTTTCTTCAATGAGCAGGACTGAGACAAGTTGCATCCATGTGTTGTCACCATAATGAAGATAATATGGATTGTTCATATTAGTTATTAATTTGCTGACAAGAAAAGCTACATCTTTAGCAACCACTTCTCTAGCGGGTGATTCGATTGATGAATTGCAGTGATCGGATTGAATTTGAACCTCTGTTTGAACATTGGAATCCTTCTCCATTGTAGGGAAGCTTCACTACTCAGATACCATGATAAGCTGTAGTGAGAAGATTCTAGAATTGAAGATAAAAGACAAATGGCAGGAACTTCTGTTATTCAGTACAATACAAACTAAAGTGGACCAACATGTATATATACACATGTATGCAACAACCTAACTATTACAATGGAATGGAAATGTGCCAAATTACTTAAGTATTTCTATGCAGATATGGCTCAATAGCCTGTTACAAAGAAGAAAAATCAAACGGAGGTGAACAAGCCGTTGAGAGAGAGATTTTCAGAGGATTGGGGTAAATATGATGTCATAGGAAAGTTGTGTAGAAAGATGCTCGATGATCGTTAAAGATTAAAATGATTTCCTTAGTTATCCTGTATTAATTAATTAAATTAACCTTCATGACCACCTGATTTGTGAAATTAAAACTATACCCCCTTACTTTTGAATTGTAGAGGTTATATTTAGGGTTTGGGTTAATTTTCCCAAGTGATAAACAGGAGAAAAGCCCATGACCGTAGGATACTGATGGACAGCCCAACGTATAAAACTGAGCCCAGTCGAACTTTTGAAATAAAATAGAAACCCTTCACTTTCTCTTCTTCCGGTGTTGAGCTTTCATAAAACCATCAAAATAATCCATTCTTTTTCCCAAATTACATTCAAAATATTTGATTTAAAAGTTAGGAAAATGCCGTCAGAAGATTCAAAACCGGTGAAGAAAGAGGAAGTTCAAGTTGAAGATGAAGATGAAGAACAGAGCATAGCATCAGCTTTTGGAAACCGAAAGAAGAAATCAGCCAATAACAGCAATGCCACACCAAAATCCCAGAATAAAGTCAAGAAAGAAGAAAAGAAACTGAAAAAAGAACAAGATAATGACGAATTTGAGGAGCCCACCTCGAAAAAGACGTCCAGGAACTGTGACAGCAAGGTAAGGATTTATCTTATGGGCATCCTACGATTTTCCATTACTGAAAGATGAGTTTGTTTTTTCTTTTTCGATTTTTTTTCCCGAATTATGTTAGGGACAGCAAAAGAAGAAGAAAAATGAAGGGGAGGAGAAGGAAAGAGGGGCTAAAGCAAGTGACAAAGATGCTAAGAAAAGGGAAAGGAAAGTGTATGATTTGCCTGGTCAAAAGAGGGATTCTCCGGAGGAAGTAAGTTTTTCCTTATTCCTACGTATTTCAAATAAAAAGTTTGTTTTGGGGTTTTTGAAGTTACTGATTTGTCTTGAATTGGATTTGCAGAGAGACCCATTGAGAATTTTCTACGAGACTCTGTACAATCAAGTGCCCTCTAGTGAGATGGCCGCAATTTGGTGAGGAATTATTCTTTTGAAACATGTTTATAACTTTCATTAGTCCCAATTCGATGTTGATGCTGTATCAAACTAGGGCCTTCATTTCCTTAAATTGTTAATTTCCTCGGAAAATAGAATTTCTATATCTGGTTGATGCCAAAAGAAATTTACTACGGATTGTTCCATTATTTCTACTTCTGGGCACTTGTTTTCTTCTGGGTTTTATATATTTGTTGTGTTATATACACAAAGGCAGACAAGTTTAACTTTTTCTGTTTACCTAAATACTACAATTGAGCTATGAAAGTTCAACAATTTCTGTTTACCCGATTATATTAACTCTTTGTTTATGTAGCTGGAAGCTTGAGTTTTTAGGTTCTTTATTTTTTAACCATGCATCAGTTACCTCATAGATACTACACTTAAGATTCAATTGCCAAGCCAATCCCGATGTTGCACATTAAGCTTGTTAACCTGTGAATGTTTCTTAGAAATTCTATTGTCATGATCACTGATATGGCCTTAATTTAAATTTGCATATTTCTTAATATTATGTCTGAACCAAAAATGTAAGAACGACTATGATTTCTTTGGCGATATCTGTGATCTTTGTCTCACTTCCAGGTATCGAAGTACCGAGACTGATCCTTGTTTATGTATCATCAATATAAAAATGGATATTTGCATTGGATATTGTTTAACTTGATGGGTAATGATGAGCTTACTATTTATGCAACTTAAGTTGCTATTTGTTCATAAAACTGGTGATTTTTAAAATTCAGTCAGAAGTTTTCACCTCATATATTATAAATGAAGATTCCTTTTTTATTCTGATTTTTTAATCTGAACATAGAGAATGTAAATACCTTGTTCTTTCAACTTAGATTACATTGATAGACTGTTGTTATTTAAAAACCACCACTTATATGAACCTCATATATTATAAATGAAGATTCCTTTTTTATTCTTATTTTTTAATCTGAACATAGAGAATGTAAATACCTTGGTCTTTCAACTTAGATTACATTGATAGACTGTTGTTATTTATATACTTTAAAGATGCATCGGCTGAATTACTTAAGCTGCCTATCATGTGGATAGCTGTAGACTGTATTCTTTTGCAATCAACAATTCTTGTTCACAGAAGCAAGCGGTCCAGAATCCAGAATGCTATTTATGTGAGTGTATGAATATATATGATATTTTTGTTAAGTGCACGAATTTATTTTACATATGCACTAACCTGTTTTAAGTTGATTGAAAACAGGAGAAAGAATGCAGGAATTTTTCAAAAAGTTGGGCGAATATTTGTATACATCTCTTAATGGTTTTGTCAACTCTTAAAGGGTTTTCAATTACTTTTTTGTTCTTGGTTTCAATAATCACTTTCAGTTTGCGATACATATAATAATACTTTACTGAAAAGTCAGCCTGACTATTAGCATTTCCCATTTCCCAAAAAAAATAAAAAAAATACCAAAAAAAAAAAAATGATGTCCTTCAACTCTTTCTCCTTCCTAATGCTCCATGTTACAAGATCGAAGTTAGTTTCGTGACCTTCAATAACCTTCTCGCAAATATGCTTCTATAGTTGAGTGCCCAAGTGTGATGTAGCAATTTTTTTATCGAATGTATCTGCCATCACGTTGATCTTCTGCTGGATAATATACTCCCAGCATGCGATTCTTGGCAGAATATATGAGGTAATACCTAGAATTTGGACTATGAAGATAGTTATGAGTGTGATGGAATGGTAAAATTCTTCAGGACAACGTTTATTCTTGATTTTGGTTCAAAGAGGAAGGATGCGATTTGGTGATTTTTTTGGGAAAGATAACAGGATTGTTGGGGCGTGTTTGGTGGAGAGATTGAAGCCAACTAAAATATTAATTGATGAGAGGTGTGATTTTGCATTTCTTATTCTTACAACAAAAAGTACAGTACTTTTGGCTTTAAAAAATTTTGATAGTATAATTTGAATATTTTATAAAAACAATGTGAGTGGTGTAATTTCCACTACATCTTTCGGCATTATTCACCAACAGATTCTGGGTTTCCTGACATCTTGTGGCTACTTGTATAAGATGTGAATTTCCAAATTGATGCGATTCTTCACCTTTTAACCAAAAATTCAGCAAACTACTCAAGGGAAAAAAAACATATCTCCATTTCTCAAACTTTTTTGGGGTTATAGGGTTAGAATTTCTATTTATTCCTGTGAAAAAGAAAAGAAAAGAAAAGAGAAGAAAGAAAGAAAGAAAGAAACGGAAAAAAAGAAAAATGAGGTAAAAGCTGCAATATTTTCCTGTATGGCATTCTGTAATTTTAAATAGACATCAAACGATTCCAATGTTCAGACATATACTGGAACATTACACAAACATTGGAATGGAAATGATGGAAACGAACAGGTACTCAGAAAGGAACCATTACATCACTTGGTAGTAGACAACACAGAAAGAACAACTGATCACAAGAAATACTTGTGGCATATTATGTAACAAGTACTGATCAGTACTACTTAGCAAACATGTCGCTGACGTTTTAACCCTCATAGTGCTCTTCATCGCCCTCCTCCTCATAGTCTTCTTCTTCCTCTGCAGTGGCATCCTGGTATTGCTGGTACTCTGCTACCAGATCATTCATATTACTCTCAGCTTCAGTGAACTCCATTTCATCCATCCCTTCTCCAGTGTACCAGTGCAAGAAGGCCTTGCGTCGAAACATGGCCGTGAACTGCTCGCTCACTCTCCTGAACATTTCTTGAATCGAAGTTGAATTACCTATGAAAGTGGATGCCATTTTCAGGCCAGTTGGTGGGATGTCACAAACGCTAGACTTCACATTGTTCGGGATCCATTCAACGAAGTATGATGAGTTCTTGTTCTGCACGTTAAGCATCTGTTCGTCGACCTCTTTGGTGCTCATTTTCCCTCTGAACATGGCAGAGGCTGTCAGGTAGCGGCCATGGCGTGGGTCAGCAGCACACATCATGTTCTTTGAATCCCACATTTGTTGAGTTAGCTCCGGGACAGTGAGAGAGATGTAGTGCTGTGATCCTCGTGAGGTGAGTGGCGCAAATCCAACCATGAAGAAATGAAGACGCGGGAAAGGTATCAAGTTCACAGCGAGCTTTCTGAGGTCTGAGTTCAGCTGACCGGGAAATCTCAAGCAGCAGGTTACACCACTCATAGTTGCCGAGATCAGATGGTTCAAATCACCAACTAATAATAAGAAATATTACAAACAGAATAAACATTAAAACACAAAAACTTGCAACAGGTTTGGTAGAAAGATGGCAGAGTACTGGACAGTTTAACAAAATAAAACAAAAAAGCCAACATCTTATTATCATCATTGTACTGTCCAGTCCTAATTGGAAGTACTAACCTAACATGCACTTAATTTTCTTTGTTCTAGAAGTGATAAGTTCGATACTCACAGCTTGGATTACTAAGCTTCAAGGTCCTGAAACAGATGTCATAGAGCGCTTCATTGTCAAGAACCATACATTCATCTGCATTTTCCACCAACTGGTGCACTGAAAGTGTAGCATTATAGGGTTCTACGACAGTGTCCGAGACCTTTGGTGATGGAAAAACAGAGAAAGTGAGCATCATTCTGTCTGGGTATTCTTCTCTTATCTTGGAAATTAGGAGGGTACCCATGCCAGAACCTGTCCCTCCTCCAAGTGAGTGACACACTTGAAATCCTGCCAACATAAAACCATTTGGAGAAAGCATATCAGTTAAAATATGTATTACATTAGTTTTCATTGACCAGCTCCCATAAGGAACAGTAATTTGCAAAAACGACTAGCTATGACCTGTTGGCAAAAATAGATATTAATATACAGGCTTCTCTCTCAAATGAAATTACTGACTGAAAGCATATGCAACAAGAAACCAGTATGTTCTGACGGTGAAAAGATCACTGGGCAAGCTTCATTTAGTAACAAAGAAAGCAAACTGGAATTGTGCTGTCCCACGTCAAAAATTTTACCAAAAGCAGCACGGACGTCCAAACAAAAATATTGAAATGATTAGGAATATAGACAACACTGATGATTCAAAAACACTTTCTACCATCAATTTATAGCATGTCAAAAAGTAAATAACTGAGCTTCCATACGAGTCTTTAATAATTTAATTTAACTGAGAATCTGAAAGTGACCTTCAGATATCCTTTCAAAGTGTTCTACCATAGTCAAGTAATATGTATTAGTGATTTACTAGCTTCTCAAGTTATGCTCGATCTTTTACCATAATCTTTATCTTCCTGAAAAACAATAATGCTATCTAGCACCACCATTAATTGTCCAATGAATCAAATCCCAACTTCATTGAAAAATTAAATTTGGACTCTTGCTGGTACTAGATAGCATTATTGGAAGTGAAAAAGATACATCAAGGTGGTGGGTGTAATTGTGCACTGAAATGGCCTACGTCTAATGTGCTGGATCAGGCCCATCACTTAAAAAATTGCAATGGCCCAGCATGGATCGTGGGACCAGCCCATGTAAGTTTGAGCTAGGCCACTTGAAGTGGGCCAATAATATCATTCTATTAAAGTATTTTGAAGAAAATTAGTTATACAAAACACCTACTTTTGTTAAAAAATTAAAAAATACCCCATTTCCATTCTTAATCATAGTTCTCATTTTAATCAAACCTTCAACAAACGGACAATGCTTCACGTACATAAATTTTTTTTACCTAATCATTTCCCTACTACTCACAATAAGGGATGGAGACCACATTTGAAAAATTTTATATTCGTTCGGGTCACACGTGCATTGTGAGAGGGGGAACAACTTTTGGTACATTCTATACTTTACAAATAGAATTATTCTTAACAAAATTCACCCCGTTTTAATTATATCCATTTTTTAAACACACATTTTCCCACATCATTTCAAACAGACAAACACTGACCAAACATACGAAACCTTAAGGCTTAAACATTCCATTTTTAAAAATACCCCCCCCCCCAACCCCCTCCCCCCCCCCCCACAAACA
>NC_036243.1:20820061-20835936 GCF_002742605.1 Olea europaea var. sylvestris | reverse complement strand
CAAAACCCCCCCCCCCCCCAACCCCTTGCCGCCGCCACAACAAATGAATCACCCAAGATCTCCACCAACCACCACCTTAATTTTTGCATCGTTGTCACCTTAAATAGCCACCATCACAGATCTATGTGTTACCACCACCCCCTTTGCATAGCTGCCACCATCTGAGCCACCGCCAACACCTCTTATACCACCATTGCCGCTGTCACCATCTTTTACCACAACCTATTCTTCCTCCACCTTGCTGCCACCACCCCTTTTGCAACCGCAGGTAACGCGAAGAAATTACAAATATTCACTTTTGAGGAAAAATATGTATTTTTGAACACATTGTAGATGGGGTATTTTTTAACTTTCTGAAGAAAAGTAGGAAAGTTTTGATGATATCCCTAAAACAAATATGTCCCTACCACCAGCAACAGTCAAGCTTTTATATTGGACCGCCACATATCACGGCCATGCCTGTGCTGGGCCAGGACAAATTACCCCTCTAAACAAGTAATTCATCATTATTTGGCAAGGGGAGGAAAAAAAAACTGCTGTCTGTGCTATAGAACAGCTGTAATAATTACGGATCAAATAAATTAAGCTGAGCATTACTCAAGAACAAGGAGTATGATGTCAAGTGTCTCCAATTTGGATAAAGGGCCCACAAAAAATAAATATAAACAAAATTTCAAAAAGGTAGATCCACTGAATGACAAATGTGAGTTCTAAAAGTAAGACTTTGAGAGGAGTTACTTTCTCTGCTTCTCAAACAAAAAGGATCCATCAACCATGCATATTATCTAAAAGCCCAGCACCTCTTAGCACGCAGTCACTCATAATTTTTCGACATTTTAAGTATAATCACTGAAAAAAGTGGCAACTTATTTTTACTTGTTCAAACAAGGTTTAAGATGAGAAATTTCCATACATGATTAGAAGAAACGGCAAAAATGCGAATCAAAATATTTATTTTCAGATCAATTAAAAGTGATTATTTCTAATAGAAAACCATGATCAAGACGAAAATTAACCAATTCACTTAAATTTAAAGATTCGCAAACACCAAGGACGTCTGAAAACCATAGATCTCCAAAATCCATGCCTAAATCAAATCTGAAAACCAAAACAACATAGAAGGCAGATAACCCGTTCAATATCTAGGTAATGCAACAGATAAAAACACAAAAACTAAGTTGTAGACATATTCACAGCATTTCTTTAAAACTCTAACATGCATGGATATACATAGTACAATATATCTATTAGAACAAAAATGTAAAACGAAAATGGAAGAATAGCATCAACCTTGCAAGCAGTCACAATTTTCCGCCTCTTTCCGCACAACATCAAGAACGGCATCAATCAACTCAGCGCCTTCCGTATAATGCCCCTTTGCCCAATTATTTCCCGCCCCAGACTGCCCAAAAACAAAATTATCCGGCCGGAAGATCTGCCCATACGGGCCAGATCTGATGGAATCCATTGTCCCAGGCTCGAGATCCATTAGAACAGCCCGCGGAACATACCTTCCGCCTGAGGCCTCATTGTAATACACATTGATCCTCTCCAACTGAAGATCGAACGAACCGTCACCAGACTCACCCTTGTACCTACCTGTCGGATCAATCCCGTGCTCATCACAGATTACTTCCCAGAATTTCGACCCAATTTGGTTCCCGCATTGGCCTCCCTGAATGTGCAAGATTTCTCTCATTTTGAGTGTGTTTTTGTGGGTTTTGGTTGTTTGTGAATAATATTGATATTTGTATGGGCAGTTATTGGAAATGTTAACAGCAAGCAAGAATCATGGGAGGGAGATATTTGAAGAGGCCCGCAATTCTCTCCAATTCGTACAGTTTTTAAGTTGTTTGATCCTTCAATGATTTTTGTAACAAAAGTCGTTGGGAGAAACTGGAGAGAATTGTGTGCGGGGTGTGCCTGAGAGAAATTGGAGACATCGCGTGGTCTATCGGTTGGTGCATGCGCGCGTTTTGGCGCTTTGAACCCTCTATCCAATCCACTGCGCCAAACGGCGGAGCACGTCTGCCCACGATTAGATAAAATATGTTTTTATCAAAACTTACAATAAGCCCGTATGGTTTCATTCTTTTCTCATTAAAATAAAAAATATGATCGTTATCTATCACATCAAGTCATTAAATTTGAATTATGTAGAATTCGTAATGGCTATATTTTTCATTCTCATTCTCATTTTCATTCTCCCAGAAATGAGAAATAAACAGGGGCTAAATATTTATGTTTCATTTTGGGGGAAAAAAATATAATAATAAAATAAAATTTTGGGGAAAGATATATTGTGAAGCACAAAAACTGTTTTTAAATTATTGATCTAGATGTTGTCAATATATAGTTTGTCAATCTATTTTGTACAAATAGCATGATTCTATTTCAAAATAGTAATTTTTTGAGTGAATTGTCCAAAAAGCCACTGAATTTTGCAAAAAGTTTTCAAGGGGTTATTGAATTTTAAAAATCACCTAAATGGTCACTGAACTTTATAAAAGGTTTATACAAGATCACTGAACTTTAAAAATCACCTAAATGGTCATTGAACTTTGCGAAAAATTTTCACGATATTACTAAATTTAGTGACTCCGTGAAAATTTTTTGCAAAATTCAGTGACCATTTAAGTAATTTTTAAAATTTAGTGACTCCTTGAAAATTTTTTATAAAGTTCAGTGATCATTTGGACAATTCACTTGTAATTTATTTTTTTTGAAAAATGTATGATTAACCAAAAAAAAATGAATTTATGTTACATATTACTTTATTAGAGAATATGTAATTGAAAAGAAGAGAAAAAATACATTTTGAATAAAATGGAGCTCGAACATGAACTTACTTTATCATCAAAATTAGGCCTAACTGACAATCATTATTTGAAAATCATTTTTTTTTTCAATATATTCATTTTCAATCATATATTAATACAATAAAGTATTTTCCACATAAATTCGCAAATTTCCTACTTTTTAGTTACCCATTCTTCTAAAAATCAATATTCAAAACATTGTTTTTTACAAATAATGATCATGCTTAATGAAGTGGATTGTTCATAGTTCGTAGGGACTAAAATTGCAAAATTTTCCATCATGTCCTTGCCGCCTTGCCTAGCTCCGAATGAGGCAGGAAATCACGAATCTATTTATTTTACCAACCATGCTTGTTGTACAGCATGGTGTACAGCCCCCTCACACATGAGGGGGCCCACCATTCATAGTTCGTAGGGACATTGATTGCAAAATTTCCCATCATGTCCTTGCCGCCTTGCCTAGCTCCGAATGAGGCAGGAAATCATGAATCTATTTATTTTACCAACCATGCTTGTTGTACACCATTCTACATTCACACGAGGAGGCCCACCATTGTGTGAGAGGACTGTACAAGCATGGTATACAACCACCATAATCCTAATTTTACTATGAGCCTGTTTGATCCTTAACTTTAAGCTAAGAATGCATTTCATAACAATAGATTGATCAAAAATGTACAATCAAAAAATAAGAAAAAAATTTAGACTGAAGTGCAATATCATTTTATTGAATAATGTATGATTAAAAAGAAGAGAGTAAAAAATATATTTTAAAAATACCATGAATCAAACAATCCTATGTTCTGTTTCATTTTCATATTCTCTAATTTGAATTAAATTCCTGTATGGTAGCCTAACCATATGAGTGCTATAGATGATCCCAACCTCAGATAGTGATGTTTGGCTAAGCTTATAATTACTTATGTGATAAAATAACAATCTTAACTCAAAATGAGTACGTTTTCCTTGCAAAAAAGAAGCAACTCGACTATTTTTTAACAATTTGTCAACATCAACGTACACCAAAGCTAGGATTGACTTCTCATTTTGAACCCCAAGCAAATGACACTTCAATAATTTAAATTCAGGAAGCACTGTTCTTAAAACAATCAGGAGCACAATTTTTTGCTTACTTGACAAAGAAAAGCCTTCGTTTTCTTTTCCTCTCTACAGAAAATACACACATCTAATACGTACAACAAATCTCAAATACATGTGAAGAATCAATCAGATATGCAGATAAATGCATTTCATGGAGGATTCTTCTAAGGTTGAAACCTTCCCTATCGCAGCAGAACCATACTCTCATTGCAGAACTTCTTGAAGTTCAAGCATTCATCCACTAGAAAATCACTGTCGTAGAACAAAAATATTATGTGTGGACCACGAGATTGTGAAATCTTTTGATGAAAAAACGAGGTAGTACTTACTAGATCCTCCCAGCCATTTCTGAGATTTCCCATCTGGGACTCCACGGATAATCGGTCAAAATAGGTGACTTCACTGGTGCACCATGGGAAATAAAATGCTACATCCATACATAGTAATTTCATTATATATCTGTTTAACCACAGGGATTGACATTGACTGGGTTTATCAGGAAACTGTTTCGCAAAATAACTAAGGTTCATAGCTACTACAGTTTTGCAGAGTGAGAGATTGAGTGATGGTGCTTCCTACCATCTTAATCACAAACTGATATGAAACGATGGGACCACAACATATTACTGATTTAAGCATAAAAAGTGAGGCAACTAAGTTTCAAAAGAAATAATTTTTTATTGGTCAAAGTTGGATATGAGCAAGTTGCTCAGTTTGACAATATCTGAACATATTTAGAAATAAAAAGTAAGAGTTTTACTTGTTTTTGAACTTGGCCAAACATGCTCTTGACATATATAATGAGCCTTGTAAAGGTGTTACCATCCTAATTAGAAAGAAAGATAATTCACCTGTGAACTCTGGAGTATCAAAGTTGGTTTCTGCTTTGGAAATTGAAGAGGAATGGAAATATGCACCTAAAAAAAATGCTCTGAGTAAGAGTTAAAGGTAATAAAATGACAAAAACAAGGAACAGGACACCCTGGAAAACAATGGTTTCCAAAGAAGAGAACGATCAACATACAAAAGAAGAGTAACTAAATAGTATGAGAATAGCTACCTAATCTTGACAATTATTTATCACTTAAGAGAATCCTCAATGACAATAGAAAAGGCAAGTCATACCAATGAGAATGTTCTTCCATTATCAAAGTCTCATGCAGGCAATTTTTTTGGCACACGAAGTAAAATAGACAGTCAAACATCAGGTTTGCCATTCCTTTTCTTTATTCCTTTTTTTTTTAAATAATAATAATAATAATATTTTGATTTCTTTATTAATTTATTTACTTTCTATTTTTATTTATATATTTTATATATGGTGGGGTTTATGGGGGAGATACGGTCTGGCTAACCAACTGAAGAACATTTCAAATACCTAAAGCTGAACACTTAGAAAAATACGAACATTGGAAAGAATATTTTGAAATATGGAAAATAGATACAAATTAAAGTTTAATATCTAAACAAACAGGGACATAGTTGCCATCCTGGTGCAGTACACCAGATCTATATTTCCTGGTGACAAATCAACAAAATTTTTGAAAAAATATTCTCTGCAGTATTTCCTGCCATAGAAAGTGTTCTTTCAAACCATGAATGAATTAACATCCATATAAGGATCCAGGTAAAGATGATCCCTCGTTAACTTGCTATGAATTGTTCTCCAACTACTACAAAAAAAAAAAAAATTGTAGATGATTAAACACCAAAGAAGGTCACTTTATACCATTAATCCATGATTGGTAAGCAGTATTAAATGAATAAGATTTTAGCCTCTCTTTCTCTTCTTAGTGTCCAGGCTATCTAATCCTTCCTTGCTATTGATGTTTTACCTTGAAATAGGATAACTTCCCATGGAACTCCCAGGTAACAAAATAATAAGTTAAACCTTACTCCAATAAACTATTAGTCAGGTATACACATTCATTTTTGCCACTCCATCGATCTAGTTCTATTCTACTTTAAACTCCCAGACAAACGGCAAGAGATCCAGTACATAAATGTTGTTAACAAGCGTCAATGTCGTCTCGTCCCCCAACTCACTAATTCTCTACAACAATCTCATCTTCAAACCATCAACATAAACATGCCAACCTTTTGATCGCATCCTTGATCAAGAAATTTACACTTCTGTAGATATCAGGCAGAAAATGGCAACTTTTGATTCAACGTTTCATGGTGAGAGAAGAGGGAAATTTTTGGAGGTGTAAAGGTAACTCAGTAAGACTTAAAATTTATATGATTAAGCTAGGAACAAGAAAAGTTGCTTAAACATAATTCAAATGCACAACTCTGAACAGAGAAGCAGAACAAGACTAAAAGGAAGTAAATAAAAACTTAATTTACAAAAGTTATTGAGCCATTTCCATGTTATCCAAAATATTATCCATTGGGCAACACTTTCATTAGATGCAATAAATATGTGAAAGCAAAGATACATGAAGTGCTCAAGAATGTCCTACTAGAAAAGTGAACACCCCAGAATTAGCCAAGAAAGTCGCCTTTCTGCAGAAGACCTGGAAATTAGAGCAAGGGATTAGCATCTCTCTTTATCAACCAATATAGCAATTAGCAGTCAATTATTTGAAGTTAATGAAGCCAAACCGGATCAGCTTCCAATGGTCTTCCAAACAGAGGCTCCAAAACCATTATAAACTTTCTTCTTACTTCGATTGATGAGACTGCATCTATAATCTGTCGAGAAACAATAGAAAATATTACAGTAAAAAGTGGGACCAATCAATCCAATGAGCGTTATTGTGGTTATAATTTACTTAGAAGACAAAATCATGTCAAGTTGAAAGATAAACTTTTTATAGAATGCGGCAAACCTGTGCTTGCAGCATCTCCTCTAAAGTTGGAAGATATTCAGCCATGCACCTGTAGAGGGAAAAGGAAAGGCAAATTTGAGACTTGACAACAAAAAAGACTGAACCTTCAGAAAGGAGACAGTCAAGAGTATATTGAAAAGATTTACAGTAAGAGATCACAAACTTACATCCCCTCTAACCAAGGAGGAAGTTTAAAATCATCAATAGAAAATAGAGCTTTCAATTCAGTGGGAGACACCAATTTCAAGCGTGGGGCTGAAGGTGACCTTTTACCAACTGGAAATATAACCTACAGGCATATTTAATTTGGTGAAACAATAAGTTTAAAAATGACCCATTGATACTTTTGAAAGGCTTGAGGTGAAAATGGTGGATTATCACAAAGTAACACTAAAACAATTGTTTCTGGAGTTTATATTTCAATTGTTTAGTAAATGAGAACATATTATTTAAGCGGTGGAGAATTTCAATTTATTTTAAGTGATGGAGAGTAGGATTTGAATTTATTCAAAAGATGTCTCACAACAAGTACTAATAAAACTCTTTGCAAACAACCAAAATATGTGATGGGGTATTGTAAGCAACAAAGTGGCCTTTCCACCACAATCTATAAAGATTCAGCCCTTTCTCACTCCGAATTCAAAAGGCAAATAAAAAATGTTACTAATAAAACCTTTTCCCTGATATACAGAACAGAATTATTAGGTCCTTTTCAATTGATTGTGGAAATCATAGCTTCCTGATACCAGGTAAATTGGATTGTTTACACTGATATCCTACAACATCATGCATGTGTGTGTGCAGCAGGGGGAGCCTTTATCAACTGAATGCAGAGAACAAGTAAAGATGACCAGTAAAGAAGGACACAAAAAGTGAGGTGACGCAAACACATGATATTAGTCTTTTCATCTACTTATAATTTAATCTATATTTAAAGGGCCAAAAGGTCCAGAACCTTCAGACAAACTAACCTGTAAGTATATCTTTTGCGGACGTTTCCAGGTGGACCCAGGAACCAATTTATTTATATCCATCTCCAATAAAGGTACTGCAAATCTGACCTCTTCTGACTACACAACAATTAATGGCACAGCGACCACCAAGAGAGTTAACTTACATAGAAACATACAACAGTGGTCCATGGCATGATGAAAAATTGTCGGTCATCCTAAATTACCTTGTCAATGCCTGAACTCGTACACATTTCAATTCCCTGAGAAAATACGAAGAACTTCAAACAGTTTTCTAGGCCTCATGCAAAATTCAAGTCAACAAGAGAAGCATTTTCTTTGAAGTCAAAAATTATGAAAAGACACATACATCCAAAACGCAAAAACGAGGACTGAGGTGCATATAACATGCAAGCATCCAAGGGTCAATTCTAGTTGCATATATTCCTACCAAAGTAAATGGAGAGAGAAACTTCAACATATATGATGTCAACCATAAGTGAAATAAGGCCCATGTAAACTAGATCGTATCTCCCTGCATGGGTTTAGACCTACTTGCACCTCCTAACACGCATTTCACAGAACATGGGAAACCAAAAACTAATTATCAACTGATTGAGATCAAGCTCTAAAGATAAACACATATAACTCCTCAAACAAAAGAGGTATATGATTCTTTCATCAACCTACTGATCTCAACACACAACCAAACATTGTAAAAAAAACTTATATATAAAGGTCCCACTTTTTTGCTCGATTCGAACTTCTAAAATATTTGAAAGATGAAATTTTATGCTGAAAACAGGGCATGCAAAATTGACATTAATTATGTATGACAACTTCAATAATTTACACTACCAAATAACAATCAAAGTAACATCTCTGATGCCTAAATACAAGACCAGTTGTATGCACAATCTATCGTTACAATATCAGGCTGTATGCATTATCATATTGTCTGTATTGTAACTATTCAATCTTCACATTGCCAAGTTTCTCATCAGCATTGAATGATGGAAGTGTTGTGTAAGAATTCCAAATTGCATTTTTAGCACACCTTAGTATAAGCCTCAAATGATAGAGAAAGAGTTAAATAAAACTACACTCGAGCAAGAAAGGGATCACCTTACACACCTGGAAATGCAAAGAAAATGCACAACGCTCAAGCTTTTTTAATCCAGAGATGGAAACTCATTTAACACTAACCTCTCTTGAAAGCATAGTGCTGAGTTCGAACTTCAATCTATCATCATCAACATCTCCAACACGTTTCTTCTGGTATGTCGTGTATGCATCCCTTGAATACATAATGAATCAAAGACCCCAAAACTCACAACGCAGTAAAGTTTTCCATGTTATACAGAAATTATATTGTAAAAAACCCTAACCTGAGCTCAATAATAAGACGCAACAGCCGACTGGGGTCCTTGCTGTTCCAATCAGCCAAACCATTTTTAGAAGATTTTGAGTCCACAGCTTCGTTGAGCCCATTATACGGCGAAAAACTTTCATCTTCAGGCCCAAATATTATATCCGGAGCCGCCAATGGATATACAGCGTTGTATATCACATCCCCTACATTTCAGTTTCCCGATAACAGTAAACAATTAAAAATTTCAACCACAACAAAAACATTAAAGAACACAATCTGTAAATTATTCTGACATTTGATATAGTCAAGGCAAAAGGGGATGACTAAAGTGAATCGATCAAGCAGGCTAGGGTTTTTGCAGCCAGACCACATTTGATCCACCTGCAACATCATATTTATTAAACAAAATTAGCAATCCTCCTATCCAAAATAACCTTGAGTTTATGACAGTGTTCGCGAATACATGTACATGATTTCAAGAGGTGATGAGCATCTACCTTGATGGGAAAAGAGGAGTGGTTGATGAGATAATTTAGCTGTGCAGCGATGAGCGGCGGTACGGTGTCGATCGCCATAGTTGCTGTGTTTTGGGGGATTACTAAAACACTGTTAAAGTGTAGAAAACTACCAATCTGGAGTATATATTTGGGGGCAAAAGGAGGGAAGTATTCGGCCTCCGGGTTATAATATATTCACGGGCTTTAGAATAATTAAGATCCACTTTCCCTGTAATTAAAGTAATCCAAAATGATTAGAAAAAAAAAATTGCAATTAGCTCATTTCATCGAGCTAGTCGGGGGCAATTTTCAATTATAATTTCAAACGTTAGGAAAGATTCTACATCCCGTTTTGAAGTGCTTAAGAAGCACTTTGTCTTTGTAATGCAAAATCATTCCACAATGAGGTCGTAATAACGAGATAAAAATGATTGCACAAAAATAAATTTAATAAATCTAATTCATGCCAATCACCTCTTATGGCTTATTTTCGTGCAATATTTCTCAATCATCGGGTAAGTTATTGGTATCATTGTAAAGATTAAAAGGTTAATTATAAAGATATGTTTGAATTCCTTTTTTGTCGGTCCAAATTATAGATCACTTTTTAGGTTTCTAATGTCTTTATTTAATGTACTTTGTTATCAACAAATATAAATTAATCATATTTAAACAATTATTTAATGTAGGGTTATAATAGGGGGAAAAAACTATATTTTCAATTATATTAATTACATTTTCTTAATTTGTGTCAAAATGGAAACAATCCTATTTTTTTGAAACAAAAGTTCCAGTCGGCACAACTAAATGGTATCCCTTTGCGGTTAATGAACGTGATCGATCAGTTGATTCAATAATTTTTTCTGCTACATTACAAAAGTGAAAAAGAGAGAAAAAAAAATAATAATAATAATAAAATCATCGCAGATTGCTTTTGCCTTGCAGAAATATGATCCATAACTAACACAGACGCCATTGAGCTAGAAAATGTTCTGAAACACGAGCTACATGATCCCTTACTCCCGAATTGATTCAAAAACCGACTGGGAACCATCGAGGAGGAAACTTTAATGCCATTTACAACATGACAAGTAAATGTTCTAGTCCAGATTCCAAACCTGCAATCGTTAAGTGGAAGAAAATGATCGAACACCAAATGCTAAAAAGACTAGCCATTTGCAATTAAGCCTAATCACAATTAGGATCACACTAATAAACAGAAAGAAATACGAAGCCAAGAAAAGTGCACACTGGTTTATACTAGGCACACTCCAATCCTAACTTCGTAATGTTGTTGTCAAATTCTCAAAAGAATAGTGTATTACCTGGAGTTTTCCATCAGAGGATCCAGCAAAAAGCCTCTGTCCTTCAAAGTCTGTAGCCAAGGACAAAACTTTTGCATTTCCCACACATCCCGTTTTAATGTAAGCAATCTTGGTCACCCTTTCTTTTAACCACACTTCTATTATTCCACACTTTGTAGACGTAAATAGGAAGTCACTGTTTACAGCCATCCGTTGAATGTCAAAACCAGTTGACAATGATCCTATAACCGCCTTGCTGGAGAGTGAGAATACCTTACGCGTGCGAGTTATTATAGTCGGGGAAAAGTTAGTTCATTCAGAAATTGATTGCGAGTTTTGGCAATAAAAATGAGATAACTAGGAGTTCATACCTTGCCTGCTATACCATCAACTAGTGAACCACCAGCAAATAAAAGGCCGTTGTAAATTTGTAAAGAGTATATTGTTTGTTTCCCTAGCAATTTTTTTGCACCAGAACAGAATGTAGTTGAAGCAAGATTTCTTAAATCCACCTCCTGTCATCAATTTCCAAATTCTCAGTACAGTAAAGATTATTTTAAGCATCTATTTCCACTATTATCAACATATTCCCTTCAAAAACTATGTGCATTAGCAGAATACCTGGCAAAGGGAAACTAAGAGCATGTTTGGCTATTGACATTTTTAAAAAAGAGAGGTAATAGCACTTGTTAATAACTACTGCTTCAAGTTGGATACGTTACTTTTTCTTGCCTTCTAAAAAATAAGAATAAAATAAAAATGTTAATTTGACAAGTAACTTTTACCGTATTATTAATAGAGTAAATTGCATGTATTCAATTTTGACCATTAAATAATATATATATATATTTTTTTTAACACTTAAAAGTAAACTTTTCAAGTTAACCAAACATTCTCATAGAATGCAACATTTTTGTGGCGGTTAAGATTAATTTCTTCTCACCATATAATATGTGTTACCTGGATACTATAACCAGAGCAACCGCAGTAGAGTTTATCATCTGTCAAGGCTAGGCACTTAACATTTTTGTTGAAGTTAACATGTTTTGGAGCTCCTGACCAATTATAGACCTGCAAGATTTTGATGTTTACAATATCAGAATTTTATCGACGTCCAAGTTATCAAGAGAGTTTAGAGTACCAACCTTAACTCCAGTTCCTTGAGATGAAAAGCATGCGACTTTGTCATTAGCTATCAACTCGTGGACTATCTCTTTTACATCATGAACTCGAATGCAATGGATTTCCTCTTGTTTGATTGACCATACCTATCGATTAAGGTCAATGCAAAAGAATGAGAAGAAAATTACAAGAAACCACTTACTGAGAAGAAAATTACAAGAAACCACTTACTGAGAAGAAAATTACAAGAAACCACTTACTGAGAAGAAAATTACAAGAAACCACTTACTGAGAAGAAAATTACAAGAAACCACTTACTGAGAAGAAAATTACAAGAAACCACTTACTGAGAAGAAAATTACAAGAAACCACTTACTGAGAAGAAAATTACAAGAAACCACTTACTTTGCCTTGAAGTAGATAAATACTAGCATGTAGGATGATGCATCACAATATACATTTATGGCATGTTTGCGAGGGAGGATTAGATAGTTTTGGACAGTATGAAAATAAGCTAAAATCTTGTTTGTTGTACTGTGTATCCCCATCTAGTATTGTGTCAAGCAAGCATTTAGAGGGATTCAGTGAGCCTTTTGCAAATCTTCGAGCTATCATCAGTTTTGTTCCGTTTATGGATACATTCCTTTTGACTTGTAAACATGGTTGAATATTTATATATCGCAGAAGTATAAAATGTGGACTTACTCGGATAGTTTTGTCCAAAGATCCACTGTACAATTTGTCACATGGAGGAGGAACATAAAGGCATGTGACAGCTTTTGAGTGTTCACGAACTTCCTGAATCAATCGGGGAACTCTCCTTCTGGCATCCCACACCTGAATAGAGGGGGGAAAGTCTTGAAGATAAATTAGGAAAGAAGTCTCCAGTAGATGTAAAGATTAGATAGCACCTAGTATACAAGTAACAAGTACTAGAGAGTTGTGAATCGTGGTCAATAATATTCTCGTGTCCGTACTTTTATGGTTCCATCAGAATGGCTGCTTATCAAGCGGCTTCTTATAGGAACCATTGAGAGAACTTCGCCATTCATGGACACATCTAACTCCGGGCCTTCAGTGCAGGACCACAACTCTGCCTGCATTTTATCCAATTAAAGTTACACAAATATGCTTTTCCTTGAAATGCAATAAAGATTTAAGAATGTATACACCACACTCACAGCATCAACACATGGTAAGTTCATCAAAGCTTTCAATATATCACTGGCTGCTGTGGAACTCTTCTTAAGCTTCCTTAAGATTTTCCAAATAGATTTGGTATACACCCCAACTTCATTGAGTCCATCTTATAACGTGGACCATAAACGTTAGTTTCTAACCGAAAAAATGCACAACTATCAGCTCAAGGAACCAAATGTACCTGGTTCGCTAACAAATCCTCTCAAAGCAAGGGCTGCCAAAATCTTCTCCTCCAAGTTCCTTGATGACTGTAGCACATTGATGAACTTATCAAGCAAGGATTTACGAGCAGTTTCCCTGACACCACAATCAGGAAAACTGTAGAGCATGTGCACAAGCCAGGTGGCCACAAGAACGCAAGATTTTGCTATCTCTACCGAATTGCTCTTAAAACATTCCTCTAGAGCTTTAAAAATCGCCCCTTTCTCATGGTTAGAAAGCACAAAGGCTACTCTTTTTTCCCAAGACCTTGCTGCTTTCTCTTCTTCTTTCTATTCACATGAATTCAAAAGTTAAAATACATGCGGAAAACAAATAAAGCTTTTAACAATCAATTCAAGTGTCAGTAAGTAGGCCTAGATACCTTTACCTAGCTTAAATGGACTTCACAATAAATAGGGGGAAAAAGTTGTTAACAATTAATAAAAAACCCGAAACTACAGAACTCTATACCGTGTTATCAGTAACTTCTGTTTCGTTTCTTTTAATTTCTTCCCCTTTCATCAAGGCATTATAGGGTTGATCAAACCCTGCTGTCTTTAGCAACAAAGCTTCCATGCAGGACTTCCCTGAGGTACTCAAATGCCCCGAAATAGATGATAGGGCATGTAGAGACATAACTTGAGAAGATGGGAAGTCTCTTCTCTGAAGTGCTTCTAGCAGTGCTTCCATGGCTTCTTCCCTGTAGATGCTCATCTTCCGAGGAACGACCTAATGAAACAAAAAATTAACCAAATCACATGGTATAGAGGGGACATGTGGTCTTTTAGTAACATTCATGATGATGAAGAATACTAACCAACAGATCAAGCTGGAGAAGAAGGGTGGCAACGGCAGGTTTCTGCTTCATTGGAGACATTTGTAAATAGACTAGAAGTGCATGCATTGTATTAAATGCCCCTTCATCTTTAATTATCTGCAGAATATGGTTGCTCAATGTTCTACTGCGTGACAGAGAAATGAGTGTGCTTATTATTAGTATTACTGAAATAGGAAGAACTGTAAAATTTATAAAAAAAGAAAAAAGAAAAAATGGTTTCATGATTCACATTAATATTCTTATTCTTGTATATTTCGCAACAGTAGTTGAGAACAAGCTCAAAGATTTGTTGCTGTGCAATATCTATAGGATAAACCAAAGACAAATTTTTAAAGATTTATATCATGTAAATGGGAGCCAACAAAATTCAAACCTGACAGGTCTGGTCCCTGACCCACTTCAAAACTAAAGCTCATAATTTCTCAAAGCCATGCAGATATTATTACACAAAAGGAGGGTCCACCGATCGACATGTCAAGAATACTTCTCACTACAGTGAAACAATAAACCAAGTCAAAGGTCTAGAGAAAAGAGCTTTAATTAGGAAAATGAGCCTTGATCAGACCAAAGGCCCAAGCTAAAGCTATTGAGCTTGCATCACTTCAGGGTTAGCATGTAAGTGTTATGCCCTAGATCCAATCGATTTAGGTTGTAAACACTTTTAATATGTTTAATGTATTTAAGTTTGGCAAGATCTACTATTTATTTAAATTAATTTTGTGATAAATAATTTTAAATAATAGAGTCCAAAGATCCAAGTTTAAGTAATTTGTTAATCACGAGGAGTTGTGATTGTGAGATACAAATTACGTATGATTGAGTCTTGAATAATCCGTGGCCGTAAGTAATAACGAGATACGGATATCGTTATTACAGGTAGACCATCACGTGTGACATTTCTTACTTGTGAAGTAAGTAGCTGATCTCACGAGTTAAAGTGTGGTGATACTTAAATGAACACGTGGATGTTTTATTATAGAACAAAACATTGGAGACCCGTTAAGAAATTCCACATGGATAACTATCTGAGTGTCAGTGGTTAATCTCTAACGTTCGGTAATGGAATTGGTCCTATGACTTGAGGTCATCATAGTGCCTTGTATGAGAACAGTCATGCTTTGACGGTATTGGATGTTGCTCTACCAAGGGCCGCTAATACTGTATCGTTCGGGTATGTCAAGAACCATATAAAGATTGTGAATGACCAATAGAGGATTCGTCACTCTTAGATAGTAAGAGATTGTGATCTGCATTTCGTTCAATTAAATCAATAACGAAATTCTTGGCCAAAGTATACACATAGCCCCTGTTTGGCCCCCATTAAATTACTTTCCATTACATTCTATTTTTCTTTTTCCTATTTTCAACCACACAATCTTTTATAAAATAATATTACACGTAAATAAAAAAAAAATTCCTTCTTTTTCAACCACTCATTTTTTCAACAAAACACTATTCCTCCTATTTTCATTATCAAAAATGAGGGTCAAACAGGGGCATAAGTCGAAAATGAGTTTTCAACTAATATTGATTTAATAGTAGAATGAAAGATATGATCGATAATCGAGATTGACACACTTTCATATCTCATAATTGATCAGATCATATTGACGAAGGGATTATAGTTTCATGGTAAA
>NC_036243.1:20800022-20816016 GCF_002742605.1 Olea europaea var. sylvestris | reverse complement strand
ATACAAAATACAAGTGGTGTATATATATATATATATATATATATATATATATATATATACACACGCAAACCAAACTTCTTACTTATTTTTTAATTACGCATTTTCATCAAACTACTATTTCAAAATATATTTTCAAAAGAAAGTGGGGCTCCAACATGCCTATAGTATATATTAAATTAGATTTTAATTCCTAAAATCAAGCATTCCATTACACGTGTTCCATTCCAATCAGGATTTAATTTTAATGGTGACAATTGAACACGTAGAGAAGTGCATAGAATTTATCGGAGCAAATCCCATCAATTCCCACCGTCGGGATCTTTTTAATTGAAAATCAATCGAATGATTGAGGTCACAAATTGGAAGTTGTTGGCACTATGTATTAGAAGATTGAACAAAGATAGAATCTACAGTGAATTCGCTAGAGTAAATAACTTTGATTCTCACCATCTGAATCTAATTAACTGAAACCTATCGGATGATTGAGGTACAAATTATAAAATTATCGGCACCGTGTATAAGAAGATCAATTAACTTGTCAAAGCAAATAACTTTAATTCTCACCATCGAAATTTAATTAATTGAAATCCGTCAGATGATTGATGTTTCAAATTGGAAGTTGTTGTATCAAAAATTTTGAAGAAAACAGTAACAACTGAGGTCGAAGAAATTAATAGCCTATGATCGGTTCTCTTGAATTTATGACCCTAGACCTGTACACCGTGACACATGACGTGTTACACGTGGCTTGTGATATCGATGCAATGATCTATAACATGTGGACATTGATCTTTTACCTGTGTAATATGACTCGTGACTATAACATATGAATCGTAACATGTGAACTTGAATCTGTGACTCGTTGTCAGCACAAAGACATGTGATATATGATCCATGACTGGTTAATTTTGATCTGCAATCTGTTGGCATTGGTCTTTGACTTGGGGTGTGCGACTTGTGACCTATAGAGTGTGATCTCTAACATGTAAACATGATTTGTGATTAAAACTATTTTATCTATGACACGTAGACATTTATCTGTGATCAATGCACGATGAACCATGATCTGGTACATCTGAATGCGGCACGCAGCAATGAACTGAGCGTTGGCGAGGAAGAAAAAAAGATGTTTGATGAAGGAGAAAAAAAATGTCGATGAAGAAGATAGCAGAGAGAGAACGATGAGGATAAAGAAAGAAGAAGAAAATGAAATAGGACTGGATTGGATTTGGGGTGGGATGATTTATTTAATTTTATAATATTGTTATTTATAATTAAAAAAATAAATTATTACCTAAATTTTGTAAAGAAAAAAACTTTTAAATTTTATTTTTGAAATTGAGACTTGAGAACAAGTCCTTCTATAATTTTCAATTTTTATTTTGTGGAAATTACATAAAACCATACTTTAATTATTCAACCTTTTAAAATCAAATTCAAAATTTCATATTTCAATAATCAGAAATATTATTTTAATCAATATTTTACTAATATACTCCATTAAATACACATTACAAACCCTAATCATCTTTATAAACACTTCATTCCCTCTCTACCCAAGACACTGTCGTATGTATGTGTATGTGTCTCTCTCTACATCAATGATTCTGCCGGCTACAAACTCCGGCGATGGACCAATCCAGCCTCATCGCGATGTGAAGATGTGGTTGGTGTAGATCCCTCGCCCGGCGGCTGAAGCGATCTGGCAGCAATGTGAAGAAGCGGCTCGATTCGTTGCGATGTGAAGCAGCGGAGGTGCTACGGGGTTGATTGCGCGGCGGTGGTGAATTTGGAAGGGCAGCGATGTGAAGCACTAGTTTGTAACTGCTTCGATTCTGTGGAGTGGGACAATGCAATGGTTTCGTTGGGGGTGGTGGCGGTATAGTGTGGATTGTGGTGGTAATAGAGTACTGCTGTACTGGGTTGTTGTAGGTGTGACGGTGATGTGATGGTTGGGTGAGTGGTGATGAGCGGTGGTGGTGGAGGCGTGTGGTTCTGTGGTGGGGATGGTGGTTGTGTGGATTTGGAGGAATGGTTTTGTGGGAACAATTTTGTGGTGGATTTGTGTGGTTGTGTGGTGGATTTGCCGTGATGGCGAGATGGTAGTGGTGATGGTTGTGGTGCTGCGACAGTGATAGTGGTGTTGGTGTGGTTGTGGTTGTGGTTGTGGTTGTGGCGGTGGTGGTGATGGTGGTGCTGTAGAGGTAACGGAGGTTTGGTGGTGGTCACAGATTATTTGATTGATTGTGACTATTAAATTGATTAATCCGTGACTAATAAATAATATGTGACCACCAAAAAGATAAATTGTGACCAAGAATAGTGCGTGACCTAAAAAATAATAATTCGTGAGCTATAATAGTTATGATGTGTGACTTGTAAATAACTTGTCACGTATAAATTTTTTATCTATGACAAACAAATCGTGACTTACAAAATTTTTGAATTGTGACCGTAAACAGAATTTGTGACCTTAAATTTTTTGATTTGTGATCAAAAAGTAAGTTGTGACCAATAATTTGATAAATTGTAACTAAAAATTAATTCGTGACTAATTAATTTTTTTTATTTGTGATCGATGAACAAACTATGACTTACAAATTTTTTGAATTGTGATTGTAAAAATAATTTGTGACATAAAATTTTTTATTTGTGACAAAAAAATAATAAGTGATTAATTAAATTGTTAATTTGTGACCAAATTTTATAGATATATGACTTAAATATATTTAATTTATAAAATAATTAATTAATTAATTTAATAATAAATAAATTTTAATAAAAATCTGATTTTTGAAATTTGAAACTTATTTTCTTAATTTTGAAATATGTCATACTTAATCTTTCACTTATGAAATTTTCATTTCACCGCTTAGCATTATGGTCCAATACATTTTTTGACACAGCAGGATTAGCCCAATGAGCCCAATAATAGAGGCCATATGGGCCTCAACCCAATTCTATCATGACAGAAACGATAACCAGTCAGATATTATTTACAATTGTGCTACATATACATAATTATTTATATAATGATTTACATACATATGATATGATGATATATAATTGGTTAAAATTTCTTCAAAAAAGGGGAAAAAATATACACTATACATTCTCTTTTTTGACATTTTATATATAAATCATTATATAATTTCATTATGTACAAATATCATTCATATCATTATTCTATATACACAAAATTAGCGGCTTGTATTTTTTCCCAGAATCAATGAAACCAGATCGAAATCAAATAAAATCAGTCGTTTGGCTCCAGTTCCTTTACTAAATGGGTCGATTTTGGGATTATATATCAAGAACCGATTAGATTCGGTCTAGTACTCGATATTACCTTGAGAACCAACAGTGAATTCAGTTCTCCTAAATTCCTTTTTTTGCTTGCACCAAGATGAACTACATCTTTAAACACTAGACCCAAAATTATTATTTCACGTTAAAATTTCATTTTTCATGCTTTTCTTCTTCCTTCCTTTAATAGGTAATCAAAATTCAAGTTTAGATAATTTTATAAATATTTTACAAAATCATAGTTTTAATACAATACAATAGGAAAACTATATTTTCATTTCAATATTATTATAGGAATTCAAATTTCTTGTTATCTTTAAAGTGGTCGACAGTCTAGAATCATGATCCTAGAGAATTATTAAAGATAATCAAGTTATTGTTATAAAAAAAATTAAGAATTAATTTTCAATCATGATTTTACTGTTTATGTCGTATTTAATAGTTTATCATTTTTTCGCCTTTAGAAGTTGATCTTGAGTTTTAGTGTGAATTTTTGTTTGTTGCCTTGTTTGATGAATTTTTTTTTTTTTTATGTTCCGTTAGATTATTGAAATGACAAGCGGTATTATACTCTATTTTAGCTTATTTTCAAATTGACTAATAATTTCATATTTTATCTTTATAACTTTTTTTAATATAAAGAATCGGATCAAACCGAATCGAAATCGGTTGGTTCGATTTTGGTTTGCCGATTTCGATTCGATTTTATAGTTGGATTTGGAAATGGTTTCGTTTCTATGATTTTCATTAATACTCAGTTCGATTCGATTCCCTTCAAAATCAAACTGATCCGAACCACACCCCCTCTTACACAAAATACAAAGGCCAAAAGCATGAAAAGAAATTAAGCCTATGTTTGACCTCATTTTTTCAAAACTTATTTTTAATCACACATTTTTTTAATAAAATAATTTTTCACACATACAAATTTTTTCTCTTTTAAACCTACATTATTCAAAGCTAAAAAAAATGTGAAAGCATTAGATGCTTGGCGTCTTCAATGGGCCTGGTGGTTGAAAATTAAAACCTGCTACTGTACGAAACAACAGCCAATGAACACACGCCACGTTGCCAATTCAACAACCCCACGGCATGATAAATTCAAGCAAAGATGTATGACTTTTACTTCTCATTATTAAATTCTTATTTGGCATTCCCCTCACTGACCATTTCAATTCAAATTGCACTAATTAGAAAGTGGACCCCACCCTAGCTCATTGACTATTTTGCCCTTGTCTAGATTTCGTATACAGATAATACTCTTAATTAACACGTAAAAGTAAAGGACAGAAAAGGAAATAACCATTGGTCAAACCTCAAAAAGCATTATAACAGATTACTAAAGTCATAAAGCAGATCACATTAACAAAAAAACAAAGGGAGAAAATAGTCAACCAAACCGGCCGATGACTGACGGTGACACCTCTGCACCACCGCGAGGTGGGCGGACTTGATTAAAACCCCCCACTCCTATTTCAGACCAGATCTTTCTTCATTACTACATACAGAAAAAAATAGAAAAAGAAAAGTCAAGAGATAACTGGTTACTCCGTGTTTCGTGTCCACATTCTCATTTTATTAATTCGGAATTGAGTTGAATTCAATTAAATTAAATCCAATCCTCCACCAAAGTTGATTGCCACCAGATTTGTTACGCGGTTTTATTAACAATTACAACTTGCAAATTGTACGCTCTCATCTTATCTCACTTTCCCAAATTTCTGAACAAATCTGTTTCGATTGGTAGGCACTTTAGTTTATCAAATTCAAGATTTATTATCTGATTATTAATATGTTTATTTATTTATTTTTTCCCATTTTTAGTTTCAATTGATCGAGTAAAAGTACAAGTCGTTAGTGTCCGTGTTATACTGATTGTTTTCTTTTGGTCATCGGTAAATCGTAATATTGAAACTGAATTTTGGTTCTTTTTAGTTTGTGAAAAAAAAAAAACCAGATTATTACAGTCCACTTCTACAGTCCACTCCACTCTCCAGACTCCAGTCCATTCGCACAACGCTCTCGGCTCTGCAGTCGATTTTAGAATCAGTATCAGTTTTCCCTTCCCCCAAATCCAATCCTTCTTAGCGCCAGTGTGCCGTCGTGCGTGAGCGACGAGTGTGAACAGTGAACCTGAAGTCCCCACTATCGCAAATGCCAACTAGTACGATTGTGAATTTGTGATATCATTATCATTTCAATTTCAATTTTCAAGTATGACGTTAAATTGGGGCAGGTTTATTGTTTATGTTTAATTATTGGTTTTTTTTTTTTTCCTTTTTTTTTGAATTTTTTTTTTTTTTTTTTTTATGTTCCGTTAGATTATTGAAATGACAAGCGGTATTATACTCTATTTTAGCTTATTTTCAAATTGACTAATAATTTCATATTTAATCTTTATAACTTTTTTTAATATAAAGAATCGGATCAAACCGAATCGAAATCGGTTGGTTCGATTTTGGTTTGCCGATTTCGATTCGATTTTATAGTTGGATTTGGAAATGGTTTCGTTTCTATAATTTTCATTAATACACAGTTCGATTCGATTCCCTTCAAAATCAAACTGATCCGAACCACACCCCCTCTTACACAAAATACAAAGGCCAAAAGCATGAAAAGAAATTAAGCCTATGTCTGACCTCATTTTTTCAAAACTTATTTTTAATCACACATTTTTTTAATAAAATAATTTTGCACACATACAAATTTTTTCTCTTTTAAACCTACATTATTCAAAGCTAAAAAAAATGTGAAAGCATTAGATGCTTGGCGTCTTCAATGGGCCTGGTGGTTGAAAATTAAAACCTGCTACTGTACGAAACAACAGCCAATGAACACACGCCACGTTGCCAATTCAACAACCCCACGGCATGATAAATTCAAGCAAAGATGTATGACTTTTACTTCTCATTATTAAATTCTTATTTGGCATTCCCCTCACTGACCATTTCAATTCAAATTGCACTAATTTGAAAGTGGACCCCACCCTAGCTCATTGACTATTTTGCCCTTGTCTAGATTTCGTATACAGATAATACTCTTAATTAACACGTAAAAGTAAAGGACAGAAAAGGAAATAACCATTGGTCAAACCTCAAAAAGCATTATAACAGATTACTAAAGTCATAAAGCAGATCACATTAACAAAAAAACAAAGGGAGAAAATAGTCAACCAAACCGGCCGATGACTGACGGTGACACCTCTGCACCACCGCGAGGTGGGCGGACTTGATTAAAACCCCCCACTCCTATTTCAGACCAGATCTTTCTTCATTACTACATACAGAAAAAAATAGAAAAAGAAAAGTCAAGAGATAACTGGTTACTCCGTGTTTCGTGTCCACATTCTCATTTTATTAATTCGGAATTGAGTTGAATTCAATTAAATTAAATCCAATCCTCCACCAAAGTTGATTGCCACCAGATTTGTTACGCGGTTTTATTAACAATTACAACTTGCAAATTGTACGCTCTCATCTTATCTCACTTTCCCAAATTTCTGAACAAATCTGTTTCGATTGGTAGGCACTTTAGTTTATCAAATTCAAGATTTATTATCTGATTATTAATATGTTTATTTATTTATTTTTTCCCATTTTTAGTTTCAATTGATCGAGTAAAAGTACAAGTCGTTAGTGTCCGTGTTATACTGATTGTTTTCTTTTGGTCATCGGTAAATCGTAATATTGAAACTGAATTTTGGTTCTTTTTAGTTTGTGAATAGTTGTGAGAACTTGGATATATACAATGGGAGGAGTTTGTTCTGGAGGGACGGTTAAGAAGAAGACGAATAATAAATCATTGGAGGTTGAGCAGGAGAAGGCTTCTGGGTTTTCAGGAAAGCTCAAGCCAATGGGGAGTTTCGGAAAGAAGAAAAATGATGATTCTTACGCATACCCTGATGAAATGGATGGTTTTGAGAAGGGGCAGCCCAATCTATATGACTCCGGTGAGCTGTACTTGTCTATTTCAAGAGAATTGAAGCCATCAACCCCAGCTAGAACACCAGCAAACAAGGTATCTATAAACTGTATACAAAGATGTGTTTGTGTTCATTTTCCTTTTACATTTTCAGAATTTTTTATGATGCGGTGTTAAAAGTTTGTTTGATTTGATGTGCGGTGGAAATGAGTATTGCAGCTTGCTTCTGAAGAGTTCATATGGGGGATGAGGTGAATTTGTGCCGAGATATGTATTAATCAAATGAATTGTAGAATTTTCTATTGGTTGTGCAGATCGTTGTTTGAAATTGAAATTTTTTAAGAATTAGACTGAAACTAGAAGGATTTGATGTTGGTTTGCACTTGTGGTGCTATATCATGTAAAGGGGAAATTGAAGGTTTCAAAGAGGAAAATCTCTGAAATAGATGCATATCTTATTGGGTTGGTGAAAATTCCGATGGTGTGAACTATGAAATAATTTACATGAATAAATGGAAAAATTGTGACTAAGAATACGGTGCAGCAGTTGGTGAGATTGTCTAGATGGAAAGGAGGAGGAAGAGAAAGGATACGTGGATGCATTATAATTGCTGGTTTGACTAGGGAAAGAGGAAAAATGTATTTCACATGTTGTGTAGTCTATCATTTTGCTGGAAGGGCCTTGGGTGATCCAGACGATGTTTACTTACAATTTATAGTATTTCTGTTTAACATGAAATGCATGAATAGAAATCCAAGAAAATATAATCAGTGAGAAAGATGCTATTTTCATAAACACGATTTGTCCTTTCACTTCATGGTACGTTGAAGTCAGAAACAAAAGTTGTTTATAAACATTACCTAGCTTTATGTTCTGTTGGGAGCAGACCATTTGCAAAAATGTTACCATTTGAATAATTGTTGAGCATTATATTAATTCCCTTCTTTTTCCTGAGAAAGAACCAAGGAGAAAGAACTCTTCTGAAAGATGGCATCTTGATAATATGTTAAGGCAAGTTACTTACTGTGACAGGCACCTCAAGTGAGCTCATTTCTTGGGAAGGCTGGCATAGTGGGCCTAGAGAAGGCAGTGGAAGTTCTAGATACACTAGGCAGCAGCATGACAAATCTGAACCCTGGCGGATTTACAAATGGTGTGGCTTCTAGGGGAAATCGAATATCTATACTGGCATTTGAAGTTGCCAATACCGTTGCCAAAGGTGCAAACTTGTTGCAATCTCTTTCAGACGAAAATATCCAGTTTCTGAAAAAGGAAGTTTTACATTCAGAAGGGATACAACAGTTAGTTTCCACAGACATGAATGAGCTTCTTAGTCTTGCAGCCTCCGACAAAAGGTGCCTTCCCTGTTACTTCATGCTATTGCTTGTTCTTGAAAACATAATCTCTCTCTCTCTCTTCATCTCCTCTTTTTTTCATTTTATATAGTTCTTACTCTATGAATTTGGTTTTCAAGTTGTTTTCTTTTGTTAAATATTACAATGTGTTTCCCCAATATGTAGGGAGGAATTTGATGTATTCTCTCGTGAAGTTATCAGATTTGGAAATCTGTGTAAAGACCCACAGTGGCACAACCTAAATAGATTCTTTTCAAAGTAAGTTGGCCGACATATCATATATTAGGTAACTTATTGCTTTCTTAAGATATTGAAGGATATTCACCGAAATGGTTCCATGTTAGGTTGGATTCAGATCCCGACGTTTATAAACAACTAAGAGAAGAAGCAGAAATGACAATGCTAGAATTATCTACTCTGTCCCAGCATACTTCTGTAAGTTCCATCCTGTAACCTTGGTTTTAATTTGCAGATGCTGCATCCTATACCTTTTACCACTTCATTGCTATCCATTTTATTGCATGCTTTAATATTTGATGGGTAAAATATTTCTTGCTCCTGTAAATCTACTAGCATGTACTGCCAAGTTCTAGACACACGTGATGGGTCTTAAATTCTATTTTTTGGTGTGATTCTTTGTGCAGTAGTATCAGCTTTTGAACTGATTGCTTTGTTAGATAGAGCATTAGCGAGGCACATAATGCATCTGACCTCTGGGAGAGGGAAGGGATGTGTCTTTTCTTTCTTTCCGGGGGGTTGGTGGTTTGGGTCACAAATTTAATTTGTGATATAGTTGAGGATCGAGTATTCCTTTGTGTTGGGTATATCTGTCATATTTCCACTTTATATAGCTTGTTAGCATGCTTGCTGTTGTGCAAGATGGCAATTGTTGTTATTTTGTTGACTACTCGAATGAGGATATTGTCTACCAAAGATATATATATATATATATATTTTTTTTTTTTAATTTTTTAATTTTTTAATTTTTTAATTTTTAATTTTTATTTTTTACATCTAAACTGAATGTAAAGTAATAATCCCGGAAATTGGATCATGGATGATTGACGGCACGAAAACTTTCTTGAATAAAAGAAAGTTGGTGGAAACTCTCAGAAGTCAAAATCACTAACCATTTGCATTAACTATTAAAATATATAGACATCTTTCATTTTTCTATCTAAACAATTGGAAGTCATAATTTTGTCTGTTAATAATGAGAGTTAACCTGTTGTGCTGTCTGCAGGAATTGTATCACGAGTTGCATGTTTTGGACAGATTTGAGCATGATTATCGGCAGAAGCTGGAAGAAGTAGCTTCATTGCACCTCCCTCGAAAAGGTTGCATGTCATGTTTTCCTTATAATGAAATGTTTTTAAACTGAAATTTTTGGTTTTTTTTATATTGGTGGGTGGGGGCACAATGGGGTTCGGGGATGGTGAATGTAATATTTTGTTCTTTTCACAGTTATTAACTTACATCCCTATAATTTAAGTTAGATGAACATTAAAGAATTTGTTAGTCTCGCCAAAGTTGCATTAACAAGGACAAACAACACTATATGACACGGCGAAACTTGATTTTTATCTAAAGTAGGACATGAACACGGACCAGTCAGGGACATTTTGGTGTGAATTCTTTAAAATGAAAATTTATATATTATATCTTTATTTTTATAGTATTCAATAAAGGAAAAAGCATGTGGCATATTGAAATTTTCCCTAGGAACATCCTAAAGTTAATCTATTCTGCAAGTTGGTTGTAAGCAAGTCTATCACATTTATTGAAACACAGTTTGCACATGAGTGAGGCACTCACATTTATAACTACTTATGACTTTTGTGTGTTTGTAGGTTTCAACTTCGCAAGGTATATTATCTTAATTGACAAATCAATCTTTTGTAATTGTAGGAGAGACTCTTACGATGTTGCAAAGTGAGGTAAAACATCAAAGAAAACTCGTAAGGAGCTTGAAAAAGAAATCTCTATGGTCTAAAAGTTTGGAGGAGGTACTCATTAGCATTGCTCTCTTACAATCGAATTATTATTATTTTTCGCATACTGATCATACTTGTATTATTTAGCAACTATTGTAAAACCACTTAGATGATAACAATTATGACCATTACAATATCTTGTGGTGATGTCCCTCAGCACTCAAAATTGGTTTGTTATTTTACCTATGTAGGTGGTGGAGAAGCTTGTTGATGTAGTTACTTTCATTCATCAAGTTATTTCAGAAGCATTTGGAGATAATGGTATGACTATTTATACAATATTGTTGCTCTCTACTCTCTCTCTATCCTTTCTTTTTTCACATGGGAAGGTGGAATATAATATAGATGGAAATTATCTGCATGAGATTTTAGTACGGATATATGACATTGTGAAATTAAAATTGAATAATGTAAGGTAATTGGAAAGCATGAATGACCAATTTTACATTAAATGATGCATCTACTTCTAGCTGCTATTTCATAAACAGCAAAGCTCCGATTACTGTATCTATCACTGTTGTAATTAAGACTTCCAAGAAGTACTTAGTTCACGAAACATTTTTCCTTTTTCGCACTGTTGTCCTGCTAGATACAATCTCTTGGAAGAAAAATAAATATTGTTTGTAGATTTTACTCTTGCAGTGCATGCCATCATTTTCTTTTGAACAACCATTAAAAATATTTACTATCTGGTAATTTATGTACATCGTTTTCCAGAAGTCCTCCCTTCTACCCTCTGTGCATGGGATTATATTCAAATCCACAATGCAAATCCTTTTTGGTAGCTGAAAAAAATCTTAACTTTGAATATAAATGGCTGTCATTAAATAATAAGGTAATGCAATGTCTTGGCATACTACAAGCATATGAAGTTCCTCTGCAGCGACAGATTTGCTCCAAAATTGAGCATGCAGCTACTGTGACATCTTATTGGCCATGAAATGTGATATGGTTCTCGTTAGCTTAAAATTAGTAATAATTCTTATATATCCTGTATTTTTTATGATTATATCTTATTTCTGTAATTTTTTATTTTGTTTGTGGTTCAGAAATGCATTTTTCTTACTCCCATTTTGTCCATTAATGTCAGGGACGTCAGCTGGAAAGATGTCCCCAAACAATCCAGAAAGGCTAGGTGTTGCTGGTCTTGCTTTACACTATGCTAACATAATTACTCAAATTGACAATATTGTAAGTTTTACCACTTCCTTTATTTATTTAGTAATGTTATACTCGTTTTTGCAAACTTTCACAGTGTTTATCTTCGTGGAATTTAATGTTATTTTAGGCATCACGCCCCACCTCTCTTCCCCCTACTATGAGAGATACATTATATAATGGGTTGCCATCAACTGTCAAAGCTGCTCTTCGCTCCCAGTTGCAGAAACTTGATACCGAAGAAGAGGTACATTCTCAGGCCCTTTTTCATAGTGTTATTCTTAAGTTATCCTGTGGTGTTTTTCTTTTCTTCCTTTATTCTTCTGGGTTGGAGGGGTAGTGTTGTTCCCTATATTCTTCTGCACGTATATTATATACTTATCTTGTATTGTATCTGTTTTTTGCTTCTTGTGCCTTGTGTTTCATAACGTCTCTGGATTTAGCTGGTTGATTATGCCTTTTGCAGCTCACAGTTCGTCAAATCAAAGCCGAGATGGAAAAAACTCTCCAATGGCTTGTTCCAGTGGCGACGGATACTACCAAGTATGTAACATTGATACAAATATCCTCTCTCTTAATATGAAAACTGCACACACTGTTTTTAAGATGCTAAACTCTATTAGCTTTTGTCATTTTTCAGTACCTTCTTTTTACCGTTTCATTTTTGTCTAAATCTTGTGAGGCTTTATATGCTGATGTGGTAACCCTTGTCATTTTTCTTATGTTGGCAACTAAAAACAGAGCACATCAAGGGTTTGGATGGGTTGGAGAGTGGGCCAACGCTGGGTCAGTCTCTCTCTCTCTCTCTCCCCCCCCCCCCCCCCCCCCCCCCCCCCCCCCCCCCCCCCCCCCCCTTCTTCTTTTCATGTTTAAGCACAATCTTAGGCACCCACAAATTTAATTTCTGCAGAACTCATCTGCATAATGTCATAATCCAGGTACTTATTGTTGTTTGCTCTTTCTGGCAGTAACGAGTTCGGGAAGAAAACGAGCACGCAAAATAACCTGATTCGCTTGCAAACGCTCTATCATGCTGACAAAAAGAAGGCCGACTCCTACATCCTTGACCTAGTGACTTGGCTTCACCATCTCATCAGCCTTGTAAGATATAGAGATAACGGATTTAAGGCTCTCCCATCACGATCTCCATCTCATAAGGGATCGAGTGTAAATGCAAAAACATTTAGCAATGACGGTAATAGTCACAGAGTCCAACTTTCTCCAGAGGATAGAAATTTGTTGGAAGAGGTCATGAAAAGAAGGAAGTTGGTCCCGGGACTAAGCAAAAGCCAGGAATTCTTGACTGTGAAGAAGACGAAGAATAAACTATGCAAAAGTAGGAGCACTGGGAGCTCTCCCTGGAGAGGATTGGAACCCCCGAAGGCTAATGTTCTGGACATATTAGATGGGTTAGATACAACATTTATAGCTCCTAGAGATCTTAGATAAATCATTCATGATTCATTCTTTTATTTAATTAAATTATGACTCTGTGTGTGTGTGTGTGTCTGTGTGTCTATATGAATCTCGAGGTATTATGTATATAGCCTTATCGATAATGACATATTTTAGCACGATACTCAGACGTGGAAATTTTGTACTTTGATCAACCCGAAGAAAATATTGTTACGTTTGAGGGTAGGGATTCACTCATTTGGCATCTGCATTTGTGAACGGCAACTAGCTTGTAGTGCTTTGGCAAAATTTATAAATAATTTTTAAATTGTCGACTTCATTTTTAATTACATAAATCAATGAATCTACAAGTGTTATTTACTTATTCGTTACTTATTTCTATTTATCTATAAATTAAAAACTTCATAATTCCTTTGCAAATTCGATATAATATTAGAAATATTCCAGATGTAGAGACATCCGAAGTCAATAGATCAAGATTGAGTAGCTATAGCAGTAGGGTTGGTGGGAGGTGGTGACACGACCAATCTTGAAAGATCACTCTCTCGCCCAAGGATGTTTAACCACAGCACTGAATACATCTATGCATGTGCAATAATGCAATATGATAAAGGGCAACATGTCATTGGGACGAGTTTGAAGCCGATGTAATTAGAAGTGTAATATCTTTCTATCATCCCAAGGCCTTGTTCTATTTCTCCGTCCATTTAGAGATTGAAACCGCAATCTGGGTACCACCCATTTTTAGTAGCAATTGCCCCGTCGCCTATAGATCTCCTTCAAAACCCACATTAGTTTGAGCAAGAGCTAAAGTAGCTCCTAATAATATTGTTATTATTTCTATGAACGGGATTAAATTCATTGTACAAGGTATATATGATATAATAACAATTTATGAATCCATATTAATTAATAAAAAATAATTTATCAAGATATTCTTTATTTTCAAATATTGAATTTTGTGTATCAGAATATTATCAAATTACAAATTATCAATATTCTATATATTTATTTAACCAAAATAAGTTAGAGATGAGATCCAAAGAGACATCAATTTCAAGAGGAAGGAAGTAATATTGAAGTCTTATTTTATAGATGTCTCCCAGTTGAGTTATGTATTTATATAATTTTTAAGTGTGAGGAAATTATTTACATATATATCAAGTGGCATCAAAATTATACTGTACATCACTAGCCTCAAATGCAAAGAAGCCAAAAAATTTTGTTGAATATGTCCGCTTTAACATTCATCACTTGGAATATTTATTAATTTTTTCATTCATTAATTAACACTATACATATTTTACTTTGAACGGAAAAAATAAAATAACTTAATTTTAATTTCAGATTTTAAGAAGCAAATCTGCTCCAAAAAAAAAAATTAATAATAAAAATAAAAGTAAAGAAACTAAAAATTCAAACATATAAGTATTAACATCCGAAATACAAAAATAAAACTTGTGATTTTAAAGCTATATACTATGTTAAACATGAGGTTCCTTCAGGAGTAGAGATCAGATCAATTATAATGGGAGTGCCCAATTGTCGTAACCAGGCTTGGGGCAGACACCCCTCTCGCATATTTAGTGCAAGCATTGACCACTCATCACATCCCCATAAAACTTGCCTGAAGGATCATGTTTGCTCTTAGTCCCAAATGCGGCATCTTATTCTACCAATCTCAACACGCAGCTTTTTCTACTTGCCGATGTGGCATTCCTGAAGATATCCGCCGGGCCCACTAATAACCGTATTTTAGCCAATCCTTCTTGTTTCCTTTTGCCGGATTTGTTTATCGAATCCCTTGTATAGAATGACCTTTGTGTTGCTTATCAATCAATTATTTGATTCAGCCCCTTTTTGAAGAATTGGTCATGTTTTAGAACCCAGTCCTCTTATTTATGGACGAATAGGAATTTCGTATTAGTGACAGTTAAATATTATTCGAGTATATGAAGATATGTTGCTATATTTATCAGATGAAAAAACTAAATTGAACCAAAAATTATGTGGATAAATGCATATATAGCTATTGATAGATGGAATTGGAAGGTGCCCAAGAGCAGCAAAATTGTTTAGTTGTTCAAAGAATCAACTTTAGAGACGGTCAAGAGAGTAAAAACTCCCTAATCTACAAAACTTGAATGTTTTAGATTCTGAAATCTGATAATTTTGGAACCATATTTAGTAAATTTGAACTGCCCTTCCACATTTTATGATGTTTTCCGATAAAGGTGCTTCATCCCTGGGAGAAATTTTGGATGGATCTTGCTCCACCCCCTTCACTCTTATATGCAGCTCTTGCCCAAGCTACCATTTTTCTGCATCCTGTGATCTTAGATTCCACATTCCTTGATCGTCCAACTCTATCAGTATCACGGTCCAAGACGATGGATATGCCTAATCGATTGCCATGGGAAAACAATGGGTTTAAGAAATTCATTCACTCGAGTCTTAATATAGTTTAAATATGTCACGACAAACCTGAACTGTGGGGCGATAAGTTGCATCCACCATGTTGTATGTGTTCATCTTCCTCATTCCATGTTCCGAAGTCCATGCTGCAAGTTTACAACCAGTTGATTGTTTATTTGTTAAAAGTTGATAAGACATGCTAAGAATAAGGAAGAGAATGTTACCCAAAGAGATGAAAAAGTTGTAGCCATCGGAATGCCATGGTTTTAAGGAAAGGGAAAATTTTTGGAAAACACGTGGACATAATCGTGGTATTTAGTATCAATAACCGAGATGCTTAGGCCAGGGAGACCATCCAATGGTGCATCAGGTATGATCCCTGGCTTGAACACATTAGGTAGCTGAAAATAGTCAGCAAGCTTCAATGG
>NC_036243.1:20691730-20798463 GCF_002742605.1 Olea europaea var. sylvestris | reverse complement strand
CCCCCCCCCCTTCTTCTTTTCATGTTTAAGCACAATCTTAGGCACCCACAAATTTAATTTCTGCAGAACTCATCTGCATAATGTCATAATCCAGGTACTTATTGTTGTTTGCTCTTTCTGGCAGTAACGAGTTCGGGAAGAAAACGAGCACGCAAAATAACCTGATTCGCTTGCAAACGCTCTATCATGCTGACAAAAAGAAGGCCGACTCCTACATCCTTGACCTAGTGACTTGGCTTCACCATCTCATCAGCCTTGTAAGATATAGAGATAACGGATTTAAGGCTCTCCCATCACGATCTCCATCTCATAAGGGATCGAGTGTAAATGCAAAAACATTTAGCAATGACGGTAATAGTCACAGAGTCCAACTTTCTCCAGAGGATAGAAATTTGTTGGAAGAGGTCATGAAAAGAAGGAAGTTGGTCCCGGGACTAAGCAAAAGCCAGGAATTCTTGACTGTGAAGAAGACGAAGAATAAACTATGCAAAAGTAGGAGCACTGGGAGCTCTCCCTGGAGAGGATTGGAACCCCCGAAGGCTAATGTTCTGGACATATTAGATGGGTTAGATACAACATTTATAGCTCCTAGAGATCTTAGATAAATCATTCATGATTCATTCTTTTATTTAATTAAATTATGACTCTGTGTGTGTGTGTGTGTCTGTGTGTCTATATGAATCTCGAGGTATTATGTATATAGCCTTATCGATAATGACATATTTTAGCACGATACTCAGACGTGGAAATTTTGTACTTTGATCAACCCGAAGAAAATATTGTTACGTTTGAGGGTAGGGATTCACTCATTTGGCATCTGCATTTGTGAACGGCAACTAGCTTGTAGTGCTTTGGCAAAATTTATAAATAATTTTTAAATTGTCGACTTCATTTTTAATTACATAAATCAATGAATCTACAAGTGTTATTTACTTATTCGTTACTTATTTCTATTTATCTATAAATTAAAAACTTCATAATTCCTTTGCAAATTCGATATAATATTAGAAATATTCCAGATGTAGAGACATCCGAAGTCAATAGATCAAGATTGAGTAGCTATAGCAGTAGGGTTGGTGGGAGGTGGTGACACGACCAATCTTGAAAGATCACTCTCTCGCCCAAGGATGTTTAACCACAGCACTGAATACATCTATGCATGTGCAATAATGCAATATGATAAAGGGCAACATGTCATTGGGACGAGTTTGAAGCCGATGTAATTAGAAGTGTAATATCTTTCTATCATCCCAAGGCCTTGTTCTATTTCTCCGTCCATTTAGAGATTGAAACCGCAATCTGGGTACCACCCATTTTTAGTAGCAATTGCCCCGTCGCCTATAGATCTCCTTCAAAACCCACATTAGTTTGAGCAAGAGCTAAAGTAGCTCCTAATAATATTGTTATTATTTCTATGAACGGGATTAAATTCATTGTACAAGGTATATATGATATAATAACAATTTATGAATCCATATTAATTAATAAAAAATAATTTATCAAGATATTCTTTATTTTCAAATATTGAATTTTGTGTATCAGAATATTATCAAATTACAAATTATCAATATTCTATATATTTATTTAACCAAAATAAGTTAGAGATGAGATCCAAAGAGACATCAATTTCAAGAGGAAGGAAGTAATATTGAAGTCTTATTTTATAGATGTCTCTGTGTGTGTGTGTGTGTCTGTGTGTCTATATGAATCTCGAGGTATTATGTATATAGCCTTATCGATAATGACATATTTTAGCACGATACTCAGACGTGGAAATTTTGTACTTTGATCAACCCGAAGAAAATATTGTTACGTTTGAGGGTAGGGACCTTCAGGAGTAGAGATCAGATCAATTATAATGGGAGTGCCCAATTGTCGTAACCAGGCTTGGGGCAGACACCCCTCTCGCATATTTAGTGCAAGCATTGACCACTCATCACATCCCCATAAAACTTGCCTGAAGGATCATGTTTGCTCTTAGTCCCAAATGCGGCATCTTATTCTACCAATCTCAACACGCAGCTTTTTCTACTTGCCGATGTGGCATTCCTGAAGATATCCGCCGGGCCCACTAATAACCGTATTTTAGCCAATCCTTCTTGTTTCCTTTTGCCGGATTTGTTTATCGAATCCCTTGTATAGAATGACCTTTGTGTTGCTTATCAATCAATTATTTGATTCAGCCCCTTTTTGAAGAATTGGTCATGTTTTAGAACCCAGTCCTCTTATTTATGGACGAATAGGAATTTCGTATTAGTGACAGTTAAATATTATTCGAGTATATGAAGATATGTTGCTATATTTATCAGATGAAAAAACTAAATTGAACCAAAAATTATGTGGATAAATGCATATATAGCTATTGATAGATGGAATTGGAAGGTGCCCAAGAGCAGCAAAATTGTTTAGTTGTTCAAAGAATCAACTTTAGAGACGGTCAAGAGAGTAAAAACTCCCTAATCTACAAAACTTGAATGTTTTAGATTCTGAAATCTGATCATTTTGGAACCATATTTAGTAAATTTGAAGTGCCCTTCCACATTTTATGACGTTTTCCGGTAAAGGTGCTTCATCCCTCGGAGAAATTTTGGATGGATCTTGCTCCACCCCCTTCACTCTTATATGCAGCTCTTGCGCAAGCTACCAATTTTCTGCATCCTGTGATCTTAGCTCTATCAGTATCACAGTCCAAGACGATGGATATGCCTAATCGATTGCCATGGGAAAACAAAGGGTTTAAGAAATTCATTCACTCGAGTCTTAATAAAGTTTAAATATGTCACGACAAACCTGAACTGTGGGGCGATAAGTTGCATCCACCATGTTGTATGTGTTCATCTTCCTCATTCCATGTTCCGAAGTCCATGCTGCAAGTTTACAACCAGTTGATTGTTTATTTGTTAAAAGTTGATAAGACATGCTAAGAATAAGGAAGAGAATGTTACCCAACGAGACGAAAACGTTGTAGCCATCAGAATGCCATGGTTTTAAGGAAAGGAGAGAATTTTGCAAAACCACGTGGACATAATCGTGGTATTTAGTATCAATAACCGAGATGCTTAGGCCAGGGAGACCATCCAATGGTGCATCAGGTATGATCCCTGGCTTGAACACATTAGGTAGCTGAAAATAGTCAGCAAGCTTCAATGGCGTGTCTGGATGCACAAACGAACCCCCATTTACCGTGCACCTATATTTGCCATTGATGAGTGCCACATCATTTTTTAGAAAGAGCATTCGGGTCGCATTTATACATCCATAATGATAAGAACCTTGGAGATTAGGTCGAGCTACTTGCACAGATAAAATCTAACCTGTAAGATATTGGCAGATGTAAAATATCCTGATCATGCATAAAAATTGTCTTCTCTACCATGTTACGACCTCAGGAAATAAAATCCATACCTCATAGACCGAACTTGCTCTATGGAATACTTGAAATAATATAGTGGTAGAAATGGGGGCACCGGATCGAGGGGTTCCCCCAGAAATCCAGAATAACGAATAATGCCAATGCCTACAAGTTCCAGAGGGATGAATCGGGAAGAAGCCAACATATAATATGATATCCCATCAGTCTGATTCCTTGCTCTAATGTGTATGCTCCTTTAGTCTCCACCAGCAGCATTTCATGGTCCTGAATTCTGAAGTTCAAAGTTGTCTTCACACCCATATTTGAGATTCTTAAGTCTATATGTAACTCCTAAAGGGAAACAAAGTGCACAAGTGATGTCATTAGTATCAGAACTTACAAGAAATTCCTTTCATGAAATTGAAGATTTTGTCTAAGTCCCTTTGTTTCCTTTCGTGTTTGTGAAAACAGAAACATAATAAGCACTTGTTTCCAACTAACATGAAAGTTGAAATACGTTGTAGGTTCAAGTGTATAGTATGAAGCTGGTAGTGAACCCCTACCCCCTCCCCGTGCTGAGGTTTTGCTTGATTCTTGGCATCATCTCTTACTGTGAATGTGACACAATTTTCCCATTTACTGAACCCCACAACATAGTATTTCCATCATAAGCATTTCTGTTCAAATGATTCAGATTCTAATAAGAAGCTATCGCCAAGGATATTTAAAGACAACTCACCAGCTTCAAAATCAAGAGTTGCTCGATTTTTCCCCAGTCCATTGATGAGAATTCCATCCGGTAGTGGCAATATGCATCCTTCATCCAACGCAAGTCTCATTTCCTAATCAGATAAACCAATCTTTCAACAATATCACACATTGTTCATATGGCAACCAAAAACATTGAGCATCATACCTGCTAATCTGCATTATACCAGTCACCTATCAATATATCATACTCATAGTCGGGACGAGGGAACGAAATGGGGATAACAATGCGGTTGTTGACATGGATAGCACCATATCCTCCAGCAGCCTTTTGAAACAAGAGTGAAGGGAAGTAAAAGTAACTTGCAATCTGATCTTTCATCTGGAAACTATATGTCCAGTTTTCTCCTGGTATTATAGGGATTAGGGCAGTTGGTTTCTTGAACTCCATCTTGGCATGAATTCCTCCTCAAATGCACCACATTCCTATATTTTCATACAGAAATATCAAGAAATTTAACATACCTTCAAATGAATACAAATTTACTACGAAATTAATTTAGTTGAGTCATTTCATCAAACACTACTAAGTCATTGCAAATGGTTCTGTCAAGTTCTTGTAGTTGATATTGACATTCACCATATCATTTGTAGTTGTGTTCAAAAGGGGTCCTGGAAATTCATCATTGATCACAACCACCTGATGTTATCAAACAAAATTTTCATCCTTAATAAACAAAATCTAATACCTACTTATAAGAAAATAAAAAATATTAGGGGTCACCTAATTTTGAGTATAAATTCACTTTAGTCAACATTCTATCCGTTGACGTAACTCATAAGTTTGTTGTATCGATTCTTAATACAATCGGGTGCTCAAATTTGGCTTTTTGCACGTTCAAAGGCGTGTAATTCACAACAATTGATGATGATGTTACTTAGAAGGAAATATCATTAATGAGAATCGAGATTGTTATTGGTAGTTTCAATAATAGTTCATGCGTGTAATTCACAACACTTGATGATGATGTTACTTAGAAGGAAATATCATTAACAAGAATTGAGATTGTTATTGTTATTGGTAGTTTCAATAATAGTTCCAAAAGAATCTACCTTCTTAGAGCATCTCCAAGAGGCGCCCGTTGGGAGAAAGAAACAGGCCATCAAAATTAACCTGTTCCGTGCTGGCACTAAAGAATAGGATTAACACAGAAATTAATGATGCTGTGAACTTTAGTCATTTCATGCAAAATTTTGAGAAAATAAGAAACTGAATTGAGTTACAAAATTTATATATACGCATGGAAGAGAGGACGCTAGGAAATGAACATGAAATGAAGCAGATTTAACTTCTACCAGTAACCAGCAGAGTTTGCATTAAAATCGAGGAAGATGATTGGTGTACAATGTAGAGGTTCACAGAACCCCTACAGATACCTCACATGGGCAGCATGGGTGGGTGAATATTTTGACATTATTTATTAATGTGGAGTCCACACTATGTAAGATATCCGTAAATTTTCTGTAAGAATTTTTCTGTACACCAAACATTACTCAATTAACAATGATATACTACTTCACCTTTGTCTGATAAAATTTTATCAATTTTTCAACTTATTAAATTTCAATTTTGAATTTTATGAGATTCACAACTTTTATTAACTTTTAAACCACGCATTTTATCAAAATATTTGTCACACGTGAACATCCCGTTAGTCTCTTTTGTATTTCAATTAGTAACGAACAAGTACTTGAAACATACATAGAACAAAAATATATTGTATTATTTGTTTAGTTTGAAATAGCCTCATTTGATGATATATACATATATATATATATATATATATATATATATATATATACACACACACATTATTTTTTATTTTTTATTATGACGGGGGAACCCATAGCCGTAGTCCCTTCGGGTGCGTACTGAGTAAATTCTCGAACTGACGTAATAGCCTGTAAATCACCCCTACCAGGTAAATCGCACTAGGCAAGCCCTGTGCGACAAGCTCGACCGAGAAATTGTTGGTAGGGGAAATCGAACTCGTGACCAAAGGTCTCTGTGTTTACTTACTCCATCAACTCGACCACCCCATGTGGGGCCTCATTTGGTGATATTGCTACGCTGCTTATAAATGAATTGACATTATATGGGATATCTTATCATGCTCGTTGATCTTAAGGCTTGATTATGCTAATATTGACGGTGGTAGCTCAATCGAACACGCGTTCGTTGGAGCTAAACTATTAAGAACGCATATTGAGTCCAATTTAGGTATTTTACCAATGCAAAGGTGATGTAGATAGTTTAAGAATAATTATATTCATAGATAGTTTACTTTTGTCACACTTATCTTTTCAACTTATTTTTATTGTATTCTTATCATCAACTTTACATTAATTAGCATATACTATCACTTCATTTATGTCCAATAATTATGGTAGAGTGCTCTAAAATAATAAAATTATTTATTCACACTTTTGTATTCACTTAAAAATATAAGAGTAAATATACGCACTATAACATAACTTTTCAATGGCAATAATCATCAATAAAAAGTTTTATTAATTAATGAAAGGTTAAGGATAAGTATGCGATAAAAAAAGTCAACGATATTATACCAAGTAAATAACTTGTTTGATAAGACTCTTTAGTGCTTGCTTTATCCAAGTCTATATTAATCCCACAATTGAAAAATGTATCCCCATCTTCTACTTAATGATTGAAGATAATCACTCAAAAAATATTTGCAAATATCTAACAGAGTGAAACTTAATGATTAAAATTAAAATATTTTGAAATATATTCTCTGTTAAAGAAAATAACAAAGATTAAAGTACTAACTTTAAAAATTTTGTCCCTAGTTAAGTGACAATTAAAAAAAAATTAAATTGCTAAAGAATTTCAGTTATTAATATTTAAAAAGAAAATATATTTCATAAACCAAAAAACTGTCAATAAATAAAGTAATTTAAATATATAAACTTAAATATTAGAGTTGAAAAAAAAAATAAAAAAATGAAAGAAGGAGAGTAGTATTAGTAGTAAAAGCCAATTTGTCAACTTGTAATATCCAGTCAAATTAAACTATTGCTGGTGCACGGCCAACTGGCCAAGCCCTAAATCTTGGATAAGTAGGAAACATACGATTTTCCATTTTGCCATCATAATTTTTTCAATTTTTTTGGGTCAATAATACACGTTGTCCATTTACTTAAGTTACATTGAATTTATTTTAAAAATATTATTAAAGAAATAATGAATGGTCATTATTTTAAATTATTTGTATCAAATATTAATTCAGTAATTATGTACGAGCATTTAAAAATTTCTTTTTTCAATGTAGATGTCTAGTATTTTTTTTTCTCCCGACACCTTCATGATCTCTGTATATAAGAGCTTAAAATATAAGAATCGTGGTTGTATGTATTTTTTGTTCAATAAGGTTGCGATTCTATGTAATGATTAACGTTCTGTAATTTATGACTTTCTATAATTGTTCATGGAAATATTTGTTCTTCCACGGTTGAATATTCTCTATCCTCTCTTCCTAACCGTTTGTTTAATTTCAGGTAGGAGACAATTTGTTGAAAATAGTTTATTTGAGTTTTAATTACTAATGATTTCAATATTTTGAGGTTTGAGTCAAAAGTTTTGTATGATTCCTTTATGGAATTATAAACTGAATAACATAATTTTGGTTGATATTTTCCAAATAAAAAATATAAAATGCATAAATTTCAAATTATAAACTAATTAAATAAAATAATAAAATTCAGAACATTTTAATAATATTTTGTTCCAACAGTAACATGGAAATTGGACCGACCCAACGGCCGAATATGTCATTTACTATAGTAAAGTCAACGGCTTTTGTTCAATTTCTTAACATATTGAATTAATAGCCTCGTTCCATGAATCAAGACGGTAGTATAAAACTTCAATGCACTATGCACATGCTATGTCGACCGACCACTTGCAGAAATGTCCATAATTATGCCACAAGCATTGGCAGGGGTACTTCGAACTAATAAATTTCAATAATTTTAAATAAAGTTAAGCGCGATAATTCGTTGAGATCCATAAATTTATTGATCATAAATTCGAATTGATTGATCCGGTAACTACTCCCTCTCCCATTTATATAAATTTGTTTTGTTTATCATACGAATAAAGAAATCTTATCCCAGTTTGAGTCACATTATTATAAAAATGAGAATGAAAAATGAGAAGTGCTACATGTACATAATTGTCTACATAATAGTATCCATAATTACACGTGACACTGGATCCAACCTTTAATTCAAATCTCACACTTGAACATCAATAATCAGATGATTGCCACATCACATTATGAACATCATTATGTGCAATAATTATGTACAAGTAAAATTTTTCATGAAAAATATAGTCATTATGAACCCCACACAAGAGATAAAAAATCAAATATGGTGGCTTGATATGATGAATAATTGTCATATTTTTCATTTTAATGAGGAAATAATGGGGCTCAAACAAAAGGCCATTGAAGAAGTTATTTTTGCCAAGAAATTTCTTAATTTACCTCTTTTTAATTTTCAACAATTAGTAGTAAATTATCGTTGAAATTAGTAAAGAATTTGAAAATTGATTTCAAGGTAGGCAAATTATTGGCATATGTGCATGTATTTGTATGATTTCAAGAAATACGCAAATTAAATGGAAAAAATTGATTGTAACTAGAAAAATTAAATAAAGGTATATACGAAAAGAAACAAAAAAAAAAATATATATTCTAAATTAAGAAACAGAACTATATATTTGAGACAAGAAAAAAAGGAAATTAAGCCTATATAAATGGGATGGAAGGACTATTAAATTTGAAACGTCTAAAAAACATATGTTAATTTACGTTACTTGGTAGATATTAAATGATCATACGAAAATTCTTTTTTTTTATTATTATTATTTGGCACAATACCGACATTATAAAACATTTTCTTTCCAAAACTAAAGTTTTAATGCACAGCATATAGAGGTGGGTGTTGTCAGATTCTCATAAGAATCGAACAAGACCAAGTACCCATGAAAATCATATATACGGAACATGTTAAATGAGAGGTTGAAAAAGACTAGAGTTGGCTGGTCAATTAATCGTTTCTAAAATTCAAAATTAGTTCTTTTAGTTGTGACTAAACTAGACAAACAAAATGGATGCCAAGACGCTAGGAAAGACAACGTAGCCAAGACAATGTTCGTCTCATAAGCCCTGAAGCTTTCACAAGCAAGAAGGCATATTTTCTTGACCATCATCTAAGCTCCATTGGAAGATAGGAGGACGGATGGCATTTTATTTGGTAGAATCAACCAATTGATACGTTCGAGTGGTTTTGAAAAAGAGTATCGTTATTTGTAAACATTGCTCATAAACAATATTCTATGTGACAGTGAGATAACTGTAACATTTTTCTAAAATAAAGAAAATGTTGTAATGATCTAACCGTCACATTAGATGTTGATCATGAGCACTTCTCATAGATAGCATTATTCAAAATGCCAAATTGCCAAACCATAACTACAATTCTTGAAGCAATGCTTCTCTTTATTTAAATGCATCCTTTTATTTCGATAAATTCCGGTACATGGCAAGACTTTTTATGTACTCTTTAGGTATTTTTCTGATTTTTTATGAAAGCCATCTTCTTTTTATTTAATGGACAAGCAGAGGTTCATTTTAAAACTCTAAAACTCAAGAGCATGTTTCTCAAACACAAAGATAAGTCAAAATGTCAAATTTATTTTTAAAGGGAAATGCTAAGCAAACGGGGGGCTGACAGCCTCCTTGACCGAAACTCGACAAATAATGCGGGTTCCGCCCGAAAAAATGAAACCCCTCCACCTACTGTGGGGTTTCAGTAACGGGGCTGTTTCCTTAGCATTTTCTATTTATAAATACGTTCGAGTACATTAGCATCTATCATTTATAATGAAGTAAAACTGCTTATTTACCTATCATTGCCGTAGTTACTTAAAATAAGTTAGTATTATTTCAAATGAGTAAATTATTTTATTATTGACTTATTTACTTGAGTAGATTATTAAGCTTAGCCAGAGATGCTTTTTATCTTTAATAAAAATGTTTATCTGTATCCTATGATTGAGTGACTCACATAATAGATTCCTAGATATGGTTGAGTCAGCAATAAGAATTTTATCCATATCCTTCCCCTACAGTTCACCTCACAGCAATCAACGGAGTACGGCCAATCGTAAACCCCACATTCCTCCTCTCTATAAATAATCCATTCGATTCAACAATTTCATCTCAGAAACTATTCGTTGAATCACAACCACATACACTGATCTTATCATGGCTTCTACATCATTTTCTCTATCAAATCAAACAATTCACTCAACCATTCAGCCGCCGTGCAACGCCACCTTCCGCCGCCCTCTTCGTATATCCGCCACTTGCGCCACCTCTGAGAGGACCAGTAGTACGAAGATCAGCACTGGATACGCTCCAAAACAGGGGTCTCTATACGAAGTCCTGGGGATTCAAACCGGTGCTTCTTGTCAAGAAATTAAAACTGCGTATAGAAAATTAGCCAGAAGTTTGCATCCGGATGTTGCGTCGAACAGTGGAGATGAATTTATGAGAGTGCATACGGCTTATGCGACTCTTTCTGATCCGGAGAAGCGTGCGAACTACGATACGGAACTTTTTCATCGGAGGAGGCCGACTGCGCTGTCGGCGAGGGGTTATTCTTGCCGGAGCCGGAATTGGGAAACTGACCAGTGCTGGTAAATCAATTTGCGAAATGATTAGCTCAAAATGTAGACAGAAGCTGGAACTAGTTTACAGAGTACAGTCTACTGTCTACAGTTACTTCCATGTAAATACAATCTTATTTGTAGGATGATAATATTTGTTAACATCATCACATCCATACATTTTGTAAATTGTTAAAAAATGTTTTTTAATTCATTGGTCCAGATTTCATCACCTTCAACATTATCAACAATGTTTGTTAACTAATATCGTACAGATAGCTTATTTCATGTAAATATTTGAAGATTTGAGAAATAGTACCCAGCGTAGACAAATTTTGTTTCTCTTATAAGGCAGCTAGCGAAGTTTTTTTATACATATTTTATAATAGACACATGTACGAGTACTAAATTTATAAAGTATATTTGTAAAAAAGCGTATGGGTTAGATAAATAATCGAACGATGAAAAAAAATCCCATTCAATAAGTAGTACAAAGGATTCCTTATTATTATTATCATTAAATCATGAAGAATTAAGGGCCTGTATGATACCAATCAATTCCATGGAACCATCCAAATGTCTTGTTTGACGGGTAAAATTTTCCATGAAATTGGTTTTCCACCCTACGCCCATGTGACCATTTTTCTTGATTTTTAAGGAATTTGTTTTCCTTTGATTTTGGTGGAAAAGTGTTTCCCAACTTTCTTTTTCTTTATTTTTTTTTTAATTTTCGGCAATGGAACAAATTCTATCCACAATGTAACAAATTATATCATTTTAATTAACAATTTTCGTGGAAAAAAAAGTCAAACGAATACCAAAAGATATAAAATTTCAACATTTTTCAGGTGAAAAATTATACAAATCAAATACATTTAGATGACAATTCTTAATAAAACAAGTTTTAGGCAATTCAATTTCCTGAAATTCGTTTTCTTTCCACCAAAATTTCATTTTTGCTATTAAACGAATCCTGATTGAAAAAAAAAAAACGTTGGGGATCTACGTAAGATCAATTTCAATCAGTAATATATGTATGTCAAAAAGTCAAAATTTATATGTTGTGTATTTCAAGCAATATGTGATTAGAAACAGGAACGAAAAATTGATACAAATGGGCTTTAACATTCAAATCTAGCCGCAAACATCTATTAACCTTCCATTTATGAGCAAAATTGGCCATTTTTTCAAATGGTTTATATCCAACTGACAGTCAAAAATTCAAAATAAAAATACTAAAATGTCATTACTTTAATTTAAATAAATAAAATAAATAGGCAATAAAAATAAATATGATAAAAAGAAGATACTACCCATCCTACGATTCTATTTTTCATAAGAGCATCTTCAATACAAACCATATATTATTTTAAGAATTATCTCATATAAGCAAAATAGAATATTAAAAAAAAAAAATCCTCTTAAGACATGACAAAATCTACATGGCATTGATGTGGTAGGGAAAAAATAGATATCAAAATACTTTCAATCTACATGACATTTGATTTAATAATTCAATGCTCAAATTCACAATTTGTTTTCAATGCATTCTATAAATTACTATCTGGATCTCTTTTATTTTTATTTTTTTAAAGAAAATCATATTTAAATCTACATATAAAATATAAATTTTGCCGAGTTAGTATGTTTAATGGAGCTTTGAATTTAGACGGGAGTCTAAAAAAATATAAATTCCTTTGCAAGATCATCTTGACAGAGCTCTTATCATCATGCATCAAATTTTGAAGGTTAGGGACCATTAATGTAGCAAGCTCATAGATGAGGAATAATTTGCTCCAAATTTCCCAATAGGATTTGACCAAATTTATAAGGGTAAATTGCACTTAGATCCCGAACATTTGATTTTTAGCAATCAGAATTTCAATTTTCTGTTAGGGTTATTATTTTGGCGTAAACCATGAGAACGGCACTCAAATTTTAAATGAAGTGACAATTTATTTATTTAAAGGTCACTTTTTACTTTTCTTTTATTTATATGTTTTAAAATAAACCACAATTAAAAATGTGTTCTAAAAAGTATAAAGTGTAGCGAGTCGTGGATGCCAAGATTCGGTCTAGGCATAAAAAAGCGTAAAAAATCGTTTTAATATTATTTTAAATTTTTTTATCAAAATAAAAATTATTTAACCCTTGTTTGAGCCCCATTTTGAGGAAAATAATATATTTTGAAATAGTATTTTTTGGAGAATCTGTGGTAAAAAAAAAGAATAAGAAAAAGTTTTTGATTTACATCTAAAATTATTTTATTGAAAAATATATACTTAAAAATGAGTTTTGAAAAAATAAATTTTTGATAGAATGAGATTCAAACATGGTCTTAATGATTAAAGAAAAAAGCATAAAAAGAAGGGAACGGTATATAAATCTTACATAAGAAACACATTTCAAAACTAATAAACTCCATAAAACTTTTCAAAAATCAGATGATAAACTAATTTATTAAATTTTTAATTATAATATAATATAATTAATCATGTCAAACTTCAAATCCAAGCCCTTTTCTTCCTCTCTCTACTCTCTATCATCTCTCAACCCCTTCTCCCCATTAGAGGCGGCCATCGGATCCGACGATAGAAAAATCTCCAAAAATTGAAAACAATTTCCCTCTATATACTCTAATATAGAAAAATTTTCAAAAATTTATCTGTGACCAGATTTGTTGTTTGTGATTATATATGTGTTTTATGTCACTATTTGTGATCAAATTTGTTTTTGCCGTGACTGAATGTGACAACCTAATTTGTAATTGCATGTAACTAGTCACTGACCTTTGTTATCAGTGATTAATTGTAATCAAATTTATCTTTGATGTGATTAACTATGATCAAATTTGTATTCAGTGTGACTATCTGTGATCAGGTCAAGCTTAACTATAACTAAGTCACAATCGACCACAATCAACCAAAAATTGGCCACAAACAGTCAAAACCAATATTTTGAAGAAAAGACTGGACCGGCCCGTTCAACAAAAAAAAAATGGCGAACCGGCCTCAAATTCGGTTTGGTACTGATAAATTGACTGAAAATGAAAAAATCGGTAAATAACTGGTCGAACCGGCTATTTTAGCCGGAAATCGGAAAACCGATTACAGTTTTTACCAATTTTTTTCAAAAAAAATTATAATTACTTTGATAAATAAGCTCAAGCATTGGTAAGCTAATTTTATCTTTCTTCCAATAGAAGTGTTGTTTTTAAAAGAGAATAGACATGCAATGTTTTCCTCAACTTTCAATGTGGGATAAGTTGTAAAATCCTTTGCAATTTATATATTTAATAATTGTTCACTTTTTTTTTCTATTAAACAAATTTTGGTCCCTAAAAGCACAAATAATTTCAATTTTAACAAACCAAATTATTTTAGACACAACAATTGTTAGTTTTTGATGTTTTAAAATAAATTATAGAATAATAAACCATTAAATTTAATCCCCCCCCCCCCCCAAAAGCACAAATAATTTCAATTTTAACAAAGCAAATTATTTTAGACACAATAATTGTTAGTTTTTGATGTTTTAAAATAAATTATAGGATAATAAACCATTAAATTTAATTGAAAAATATGGATTTATATTTATTTTGAATTAGTAATACTATAATTTAAAAATTTGTTATTGTTATAATATTTTAGAGTTTGTTGGAGTATTTATTTATTTAATTTTGATATCCGGTTTGACCCTAGGTGGACCCTGATTCGACCGTTTGACCCTTGGCCCTTTTTCTTTTTCGGGTCGATGTTTAGGTTGATTTTTAATACATTGGTCAAAACAAACACATACTTGGTCACATGGGATCACCACAAACAAATCTACACACACCTCAGTCCACACAATCCACCACCATCATCTCCAATGCACCATTGCTACCACCTTGAACTCAAATTCATGACCATAAATACTACCTTCACTCGTCTGTGTTATCAGTGACTAACCATGACCAACTATTTATTTTGTGCGACTGCTCATGGCCATGTTAGTCTAATTTGTAATTGTATGTACAGTTAAACACAGATCTTATCACAGAGAGTCACAATGAAGATAAACTTGATTACACCAAGTTTCCGACACCACCACCATTCCAAACATTGTCAAGAACCAAAAGCACAGCACCTCAACATGATTTTGTACACCACCTGCAACAGAACCTTCGCCTCCTACACCATCACCAACAGAGCCACCAACAATAATAGATCAAGAAATTATTGACGCCATTCGTAGAACACCAGCAACCATCCTTAACCATTTTCAAAGAGGAAAAAAGAAAATCAGTATCCACCTTCACAAACCATGGTTGCGATGGGTAATCTCAGATTACAAAACCACGGCAAGCAACAACGACGAAGCAAGGCGTAGTAGCAACGACGCCTTGCTGCTCGTTCTTCTCCGCTGTGCACAATGGTGTCGAAAAGATGTGGTAGAGAGTCGGTAGGTAGAGAGGATGATAGAGAGAATGAATATGGAGAAAATTGATCACCAAAAAATCACCACAACTACTAAAAAGATTGAATCACAAAAAAATCATCGACCATAAAAAAAATCACAGTAACCACGAACAACCACCTACCACATCGCAAATGACCTACATCATCCCCAAAAGATCACATCAGATCAGAAACAAATCGCGAAGACACCATCGCAAATACACAGCGATGCCTAGCACGAGACGTTTGTACTGTGCTTAGCCACTAGAAGAGAATGAGCAATGGCGCCTGAATGAGCCACCGAAAGAGAAGAAAAGGAGCCGTAAGAAAAGAGTGAGAAAGAGGATAGAGAGAGAATGGGTAATGGAAGAGAGAGAGAGAGATGACGGAAAAAAATGATTTGAGGGTTTTGTGGTGTGGTAAGCTGGGGTTAAGGGATGGGGTAGGTATGTAAATTAATTTAATTTTATAATTTTAATTAACCTTATTTACCACCTAATTTTTGAATTTAAAACTAATCTTCCTTATTTATGAAAATTGATTGTTAAGTGTAGGTTTATAAGTAATTTTTCCTAAAAAGGATGCAACCATGAAAAATGCTCAAGACCAGACCTTTTGCTTTGATTTCGTATCTTGACGCCATTTTCAATCACTAAAAATTGATCATTTTATTTGAAAAGTGACCTTTACAGGATTTTTTAGGAATCCCATTCGAGAGTTAATTGTTCCAATAGTATTTAACTTAAGTCAATGTCTTTGATTGATTACTAAAATTTAAAATGTCGAGTCTTGGTCACTGAACTTAGATCCATGTCTTCGATTGCTCACTGAAATTTAAAATGTCGAGTTTTGATCATTGAATTTAGGTCCATGTCTTCGATTGCTCACTAAAATTTAAAATGTCTAGTTTTGACCACTAAATTTTGAAAAATATTGTATATTACTCGTTGAACTTTGAAAAATATTGTATATTATTCATTGAACTTTTAAAAATACTGTACATTATTCACTGTAAACTCGATATTTTTCAAAATTCAACAGTTATGTTAGTGAGTAACGTACAACATATTTCAAAGTTCAGTGATCAAAATTTGACATTTTAAATTTCAATGAGCAATCTAAGACGTGGACTTAAGTTCAATGAGCAATCAAAGACATTGATCTAAGTTCGATGATCAAAATTCAATATTTTAAACTTCAATAAACAATCAAAGTCATGGACCTAAGTTCAATGACAATTGAAACAATTAACTCCCCATCCAATAATCATCAAAGTCTTATGAAACCTACAGCTTAGGCCTCTATTGTTTTTCCTTTTCTTATTTAAAGGGAATATGGTTGCTGATTGGGCGGTACTGCCAATAGTTTCCTAATGGGTGCATGTGGCCGTGCTGTAAGAAGTGTTCCATGCTCTCATGCTAGTATATGTGATACTATTTACCCTTTTAATCAATGTTTCCGGACGTGGTTTTACGGAAGAAGATAACTTGTTTGATTGTTTGTTGCTAAGACTCAGCCATGATGTTCGAGAAGGAATGCCAAGGCGATTTAATTATATAGGTATGATAAATATTATTTATTACACTTTGGGAAACCTCACAATGCAGGTTTTGTTCGACAATGGGGGAAGCTGATGCAACAAGATGGGAAAAATAGATCCTGTCATCAGAAGTTAAACGAAAAGGACAGAAATCTGTGTCGATATTTATTCATGTTGGTGAGCAAAGCTTTTAGATGACCATAACTTCTAGTAATGTAAGTTGTATTCCGAAACCAGAACCGCCAAAATTCCCTAGAAATTGGAAAAAAATATATATCTTACCTAGGGATGTCAACGAGCTGAGTCGAGCCGGCTTGAGGGCCGAAATTCGAGGCTCGAGCTCGGCTTGGGTAAAATGACCAAGCTTTTTTTTAGGCTTGAGCTTTTGCTCGGCAAAAAAAATTAAATGAATAAAAAAGGCAGCAACCTATTGCCTTTTTTGGTAGCAGCGCACTGCCTTTTTAAGGCAGCATGTTGTGGCCTTTTAATTTTATTTTTTTTAAATAGAGGCTCGTGAGTCCGAGCTGGTGAGTCACATGAGCTGGCTCTCTCGAGCCTGCTCGAGCTTTGGCAGGCACCCAAAAATGAGGCTCAACCCAAGCTTTTTCCGAACCGAGCCAACAAGCACCATTGCCATTCCTAGTCTTACCCATACGTAGAAGACAAAGAAATTGAAAGGAAATTTCATCCACACATTGATATCTACTGATTATTGATGAGTTGTATATCAAGACAATGGACAATTCATTTGGCATCGAAGTCTCTTCCGTGACTGCACGTTATGTCATGTTGGGGAATTCATAATCCAAATTATCTCAACTGCTGTACAGTGCAGAGAGATTTTATTTAGTTTGATGAACCAGAACTTCCTCATGGTAATATTAGTTATTTGTTCGAACTGATATGGTGTTCTAATATTTACATACACATAAGGAAATAAAAGTCATGGTAGGAAGACTACTAAGAGAAATGGAGTCTGAATGGTTTAATTCAGGCCATAAAAAGATAGATATACAACTAAGTTAGGTAAGTAAAAAGAGAGAAGAAATTGAAGATGAAGAAGTGGTGATGCAAAATGCAAATGATATTTGCTCTTTGTTTGTCTTTTTATAGAGGTGGATGATAAAAAGCAGTGCATGAATTGGATACCTAAACTTCATATATTTTCTTCTCAATCTTCCTGGTGTCTTGACAAAAGCACAAATCTTTCAGTTTCAGGAAACAATTATTTTCATGCTAGTCTCTGTTGGAAAAAATTCAACGTATGTGGCCACACATGTTTACATATTAAAATGTGTGGTGCCATTTTAAAGTTTAGTTGATAAAGTGATCTATTAAGTTTATTTTTTGGACTAAAGGTCTATTAAATGTTATGGGAATAAAGTATTGAGATCGGAGAATGTTATTTTAAATTGATGAGGAGACGATTTGAAATAACACAAAATTAATAACTGCCAACTTAAAGTTATTTCTTATGGGGTTATGGTCTCCAATTGAACGTGAATTCACAGTTCTTTGCATCTTCATCAACAGAGAAGAAGATTTCAAGAAATCACGTAACAGTTGGAAGATCTTAACCCGTTCGGAATACTAACAACTATGGATCAAGATACGCTTCGGCCTTTTGAATCTTCTCTTTGATTTCAACATGGAGAATCTATGTATTTTGTGAAAGGATTTATAAAACTTTGGCTCCTTTCAATATCCCAGAGTCTCATCCTTGCATGGCATTTTCAGAAGCTGAAAAGAGAGAATAAGAGGGAGAGAATAGATAGAATTTGGGATAGAATATCAATTTATTTCACTATCAAAATTGTTTGAATTACATCGCATAAGGCCCTTTATACAGGGTTTCAAGAATCCTATTCCAAGTAGAAAATATATAATAAAAGCTATTAAATCAAACCCTTAATTATGTTTCCTAAAATAAATGTCAAAATTGGAAGGTAAATAAATAATTTTCTCTTATGATAATCCATTAATGACTTTGCATGGTTATAAATAAAATAAGTTATTCAGTTTATTGCGTCCTTGTAATATAATCCTTTAATTGTAATTTCAGGAGTCGAAATACTACCTTGCTGTAGCAATCAGATGGTTAGATGGCCTACTCAATAGAGACATTGGCATCACCGAAATCTAGTAAAACAATGGTATCATCTGATTGCTTTTGTTGCTTTTGAATGCTCATGGAAGAATAAACACATAAATAACATTCTGCATTTGTCATGCTGAGCCAAATCTGTTGCATAGTGAGATCTGTTGACATGACAATTCTACAACTTGAGTAGTGATATAAGTACAGGAAGTCATTACAGGAGCACTATAGATTTTCAAATTTTGATGACGTGGCACACTTAAAAAAAAACACAAAAACAAGAAAACAAAAATGCGGGAGGGCGCAGCATTTCAGCCCACTCTTCTCCCAAAATTGGCATCGACTCCCGCCACTAACGACTCCCCCGTGTCGTCCTACCAAAATTCCGGGTGAAGTGACTGACGCATCTCCGAGCATTTTCCGACGCCATTCTCATCAAGAACTCCAAAATCTTCAGTCACCCAAAATGGCAGACAAAGGTATTGTTTCATCTTCTTTGTTGGGTTGTCAATGTGTCCAAAATCTGCAGTCACCAAACCCTCTTTCCCTTTACCCAGAAAATAATCCCTTTTTATTACTCTTTTCATTCTTGCATCTTCGTTGATTTCGAGTTTTTCTCCAGCATAAAATATAAATGTTGCTTACATAAATTCTTCCCGTTTGTGCATTTCCTTGTTTTGGTTGCTTTTATGCTTTATTGGATGGGTAAGCAATTAAGTGGGCAGCAATGGAGGAAGATTTTTCCCTGGTTTATGTTGAGTTTTAATTAACTACAGGGGCAGCAATTAAGGGTTGCGTCATTTGAAGGAGTTTTCCCTGCTTTATGTTGTATCAAACATGGCTAAATAAGAAATACTAGGGAAAAAATTGAAAGATAAGAAGATACCAAAGGTAACTTACCAAGCGTAATCTGCCATAGTCGAAACCATCTTGAAGTCTTTAACAGTAATAATTTTTGAGGCGTGGAGAAAGGACTCGAGAACTAATAATTTCACTCCTTGAGTAAATGAAAGTTGTATCCTTGTTGAGTGCGGTCATCTTCAGTCTACTGTTCGATTCCCTAAAGGCTAAGCGAGTAAAAAACTAAAAACTGGAGTGTCTATAAGATTAGAAAAGAATAACTTATGGAATAGAAAGTATGAGAAAAGACATTTCCAGTTCTTGTAAAATAAGAGCAATTAAAAAAAATAATCTAAAAGTGAGTTCTAAATTTTAGAAATTTTAACATTCTGCTAAATTAAAATTCGTGCTGAATTTTTATTATTATTTCCCTGCTAATTCACATTCCCATAAATTTTCATGGTTAAAGATCATGAAGATCACACTAAATTAACCTCTTCAATGGTTTAATCATATAGAGAAACCACCTGGGTTTTCAAATTTTTTTTGGTTCACAGTCTAATTTGAAAAATGATGTGTCTCAAATATTGGGATTCAAATTAAATTGAGTAGAGTGGGCTTTGATTTGATATTCATTTGGCTGTACATGATATTGCAATTTTGATTATCTCTGTACATATATATTTTTGATTATCTCTGTACATATAAATCTCTCATTTTTTTTACTCTATTCAGGAAAAGAAATTATGGAAGATGAGAATCATGATGTGTTGGCTGACTATGACAGCGAGAATATCCAGCATAATTTGAACATATTGGACAATGAAAATGTAGCAGGAGATGTTGCCTCTGAGCCTGAGGTAGGCATGATGTTTAATGATGAGAATGAAATGTTGGCGTTCTACAAAAGATATGCTTACGCTGTAGGCTTTCTAGTTCGAAAAAGGAATTCGAAAAAAGGTGATGATGGAGTTATGAGATACGTGACTTTCACATGTAGTCGCAAAGGGCGAAGGAATTATGCTACAGGCGGTTCATTGAAGCCGCTACCAACAATTCAGACTGATTGCAAAGCAAGAATATCTATGTCCTTAGATAATCTTGGAGTTTGGAGAATTAACAAAGTGTACCTTGATCATAATCATAAGACAAGTCCTTCAAAGTCTAGATTGTACCGATGCAGCCGAATTTTGAGTGCGAGTGTGAAGCGAAAACTCCAAGTGAATGATATGGCAGGAATTCCCTTACACAAGAGCTACAACTCCGCAGTTGGGGAAGCAGGTGGGTATGAGAATACGACTTTTCTGGAGAGAGATTGTCGGAACTATGTTGACCAAGAGAGACGATTACGCCTTGGAGAAGGAGATGCCATTGCATTACAGGCGTACTTTTCAAAGATGCAGGCAAGGTGGTCAGGATTTTTTTTTAGTATGGATTTAGATGGTGAGTCACGACTAAAGAATGTTTCCTGGGCAGATAACAAATGCAGGCAAGCTTACAAAGAATTTGGTGATGTGGTCACTTTCGATACCACGTATATAACAAATAAGTATGCCATACCCTTCGCCCCTTTTGTTGGGGTGAATCATCATGGACAAAGTACACTACTCGGTTGTGGGTTGTTATCAAATGAAGAAACAGGGACTTTTGTGTGGTTATTCAGGACGTGGCTTGAGTGCATGCATGGTGAAGCACCCAGAGGGATCATTACTGATCAAGATCGGGCAATGCAAAATGCCATTGAAATAGTTTTTCTGAAAACGAAGCACAGATGGTGTCTTTGGCACATTATGAAGAAATTGCCAGAAAAGTTTGGCTACCACAGTTAGAAGAGCTCAATTTTTGCTGCTATACATGGGTTGGTGTATGACTCAAATATTGTTGACGAATTCGAAGAAGGTTGGAGATCGATGCTTGATACATATGACTTACATGATAATGATTGGTTATCGAGATTGTATGAGAATAGGAATCGATGGGTTCCATGTTATTTGAAGACTACATTCTTGGCAGGGATGTCAACAACCCAACGATCTGAGAGTATGAATACATTTTTTGATGGGTACGTGCATTTAAAGACTTCGTTGAAGCAGTTCGTGGAACAATATGAAAGAGCACTGAGAAGTAAAGTTGAGAAAGAGTTCCAGGTCGATTTCAGGTCATTTTCCCAAATGGTGCCCTGTGCAACGACATTTGAAATGGAAAAACAATTTCAAACAGTATACACCATTTCGAAGTTCAAGGAAGTTCAACAAGAGTTCATTGGGAAAGTATATTGTGACATCGTATCTGAAAATACCAATGATCATTTTTGGACGACCTACGATGTGCGGTAACATGTTGTATATCAGGAGCATAGGAAGAAGAAAACTTTTCACGTGTCACTTCGGAGGGAGTCATGCGAGTTGATTTGTAGTTGTCATCTATTTGAGTTTCGAGGAATCATTTGCAAGCATGTGATCGCAATATTGATTCGTAATGACATTATGACGATGCCAGATAGGTATATACTCAGGAGGTGGAGAAGAGATGTCAGTAGAGCACACACAAGGGTTGCAGTAAATTACGATGGATTGGTGAGTACCCCCGAACAGTTGAGGTATGGCTTTTTCAGAGGTTGCAGACCTTGCAGCAAATGATGACAGTTGGACCCGTAGTATAATGGATTGGATAAAATCTCAAGCATCAGCTTTGCGGATGTCGATATCGAGTATCCGAAACGCTGGCTGTTTGCAAAATATGACAAACATGGGCTCGACTTGTAACGATTTACTGAATACTAGCACCACCAGCATATTAGACCCTATATCATCAAGCAGAAAGGGTGCGCCTACGAAACGTCGGCGGAAGGGTCCATTGGAAAAGGTAATTTTCGAAATTATTTTTATGGAAATTTGCGTGCACAAAATGATTATTTTTATTGCTAAACATCCAGGTCACTTCATTGTCAAACAAGGGGAAAAAATCGAGAGCTAGGCCTTGTTGTACACAAGAGGCAACACCAACTGTCCAGGCATCTCAACCTTCTCAGAGTTCTAGGCCGTCACCCTTATCATCGTCACAAAACCTATTGGTGAGTAAATTGTTTTAGGTCCGCTACACGGTCAAAGTTGCTTAAAATTGTGTTTTTCCATGTAGGCCTACAATGCTAGTCAGACGTTGCCACCAACAAATGTCATAATCAATGCTCAAGGTAATATATTGCTCGGGTTTCATACGTATTTATGTCTGATAATTTCGTATATTGCGACATTGTAACTATTTATCTTTTCACTTAGGTGATGTCATGCCAAACTACTCTCAACATTTGCCCAGTGAAGGTTCCACAGGCTTCTTTTGACTGGTGGCCGTGGAGGGGAGAAAAAGATTATTGCAACTTTTTGATCGAACGGAATTTTGGTCTCGAGTTTTGATCGAATGAAGAAAAATATTGGCACTAGAATTAATTCATTTTGGTGATCTATAGCTTGGTTTATGTTAAAAGTCACACTACTTTATAGAATTTTGATGTTGCAAGTTTTTGACAGTTCATAAGCCTATTGATAGTTCTTCCAATTACGCTTTGTTTATGTTAAAAGTCACACTAAATTCATTTATTGCTTGTCGGATTCAATGTTCTTTATCTGTTGTGTTGTGTCTTTTACTAGACTTTTGCAATGCTTTTATGCTTCAAGTTTTTTTTGAATTTATGCATTTGTAGGCTTCTAATGGCACAGATTATTTAACACAAATTGTGTTGTTGAACAACTGGTCACTGCCATTTTTTGCATTCTTGCTACCCTAAATTTTTATTTATCTATCACATAATCCAGGCAAGGTCACTGCCATCTTTTTGGACAAATATTGATCCCAGGATTGCTTACTTCAGTGGCTAAATGACAGTAATGCCCACCAATGCGAGGTCTGTTTATTGATGTCCACTTAGTTTTTTTTGGTGTTGTTAGACATCGGTTGTGAATTGGGATAATTTTGTGAAAACTTCTTGTGTGGTTCACCTGTGGCTAACTTAATTTATGGTGTTTTTTGATTAGTTGAAATCCTTTAAAGCCGTTCACTGAATTTTGTGTTGTTAGACACCAGAAAACTTGTTTTTTGATTAATTTTTTGGTGTTGTTAGACATCAGAGTGTTTTTTATATTTCTTTCATATAAGTCATGAATTTTGTGTTAGTGCTTTGTGGAAAGCTTATAGCATTACTCTAAAGGTACGGATTTTTATGGAATTATGACAGCAGTTCTTAATCATTTTTACGTTGCTCACTCTGGTTTTGCCATGTTATAAAAAATATGCAGACACACCCATCATTTGTTGAATACCATGATTTGCTTGAAGAGTTGGAAGGAAAGTTTTCAAGCTTTCTTGTAGCCGGAGCTACTCGAGAATCTTGAAGGATGTTTGAAATCCAAGGTTTAGCTACTCCTCTCATTAATATATTCGTGATTCTGAAAGTTTTGGCTCTCCATCTGGGGCAGACGGGAGATTTTAGAGTTCTATTCGCATCATGAGCTGCATGTGGCATGAGCAACGTGATTATAGTCCTACACAAATTATTGCAAGCATTCTGTGTTTATAAACACCACACCATGTTTGCTGCCTATTTTAATTTTTTCACTTATAGAATGTGTTATTTTCTTTGCTAAATTGAGAGGAAGAGAGATGAACGGTTGTTGTAGGATTTAGTTATAAAGAATTTGTTTGAACAATGCATAGATGGTTAAATTTTGCTGCTGAAATACAATTGTTGAAAATAATATTTTTCTAAATTTGTTCAGATTGTAATCATACCATGAATTATATGCTACAAATTCATGATTCTATTTCTAACGGATATGGCTGTCGATTGTGAATTTAGCATCATCTGTGATATCCTGTCGCCCTTCTTCCTTTGCAGAGCTCCAGTAGTCCCTTCCCACATTTCCTCGCAAGCTCTCTCTGAAAATCTCGAAAGATTAAAAAAATTCATTGGATGAAAAATTAACTCTATTTTATGCATACAAAGCGCGAGGGAGTTGCAGGTGTTTCTGTGATTTGTCTCAGCTATCCTAATATTAATGTATGACTCTTCAGAAGGTTGAATGCTCACACTAGCCTATCATAAAGTTAAACAATTCAACCAACATGTTTGCAAACAAAAACGAGAAGAAGTCTATCATAAAGTTGTAGCAACCATGACATATATTACAACAAACCTAATACGAATCATGTAAAACGATCGAACAATTTTGATAAGATTATCCATACATCTTACAGCCTACAGCAACCAAGTTCAACTACAGCCTGCAGCTTACATATACATCCATAAAGCAACTTCAAATAAACCGTTCAACTTGAACCCTTCCCTTTCCCATCGCACTTTAGTGTGCCTTTTCCCTTGCTAAAACTCAAGTGCATTGATATGTCCAAGGCTCGTTTCTCGCTAATTCGAGCTAGACTGTCAAAGAGTCTTGGCAACTCTTCATCTTCAACATTGGACTCATGATTCACCGCTTCATTAATGGAACTTGACTCCCCGCTTGGAAGATCTTCGTTCACCCAGTCAAAATATCCACAATCGTTACTACAAGTGAAGAACAATCGGCCTTTGTTATGAGTATCCCGTTCGACCTCAAAACACTTTCGATATCCGTGTTTACATGAAGGACATCGGCACTTTGTTTGGCATTCTCCAAAGTAGTGAGTATTGCTTCTACAACTATGACATACTCCTAAATTCTTCCTCTCATTGTAGTCAATCTAGGCTGCAAAAACAAGTAAAGAAAGATGAATTCATCTCAATTACAAAATCCCACATCAACTAATAAACTGTATTCAATCTCAATTGCTAACATTAACACAATATCAATGTAAAAATTAAGCACTATAGGGAGGAGTAACGAGAAAGCTTAGGAAAGATATTCGAAAGGAAAGCATCGAGTTAATATTACCATATTTCCATATTTATCATCCCTCATCAGTCTTCACTCTAGCTATCCAAGAACTCGCTCTTTCTTGTATTCTCCTTTTTCCTTTTTTTACTAGATTCATTTCAACATTTGATGAAACACTTAATGCCGCGTTCCCATTACACATAAATAAACTACCGACAAAATCTCATATGCAAGGCATTACCACAAGATTCACATCAATAATAGAAGGGGGAAAGAAATACAGTTTAGGCATTACCAGCCACATGAGCTTACGAGCATTTTCATAATACGAAACTTTCAGAACCAAAACGAAGGCGTACTAAAAAAATTTATGTCGAAATCCATGTAGCATTTTCATAATTGAAACTTTCAGAACCAAAACGAAGGCGTACTAAAATTTTTTATGTCGAAATCCATGTACAATACCAGAAACAAAACTTCTTAGCGTGGCAATGGCGGGGGGCGACTGCGGCTTAGAAGATTCTCGCTGAATGCGGCGTCGATTTTCCTGTTTGCTGCCAGACTACGCTTCACGTAGCGATAGGAAAAGTGTTCTAGGTGAATAGAGAGGAAATTTCGTGGGTGATTTGGAAGAAATGAGGAAGAAATTTCCTTGGATGATTTGAGGGAAATGGAAGAGACGCCGGATTTGGGGGAAATGGGAAAACGCTTCAAACCATCTGGATAATGTTATTGCGGGTTTTGTTGCTCGGTTTTGTTTTTCTTTTTTCTTTTTTTTTTTCATTTCAAATATTGATGACGTCATTCCATTTTCGAAATTATGTACGCATTCTGTGATAACTTGCCTGTACTTGTATCATTTTTGCTACAACTTACTCTCTCATCAATAGTAAAGCCAGTGATTCTGTATCTGAAAAATCGAAGCCATTAAATCCCCTAATAAAGTGGGTTGGTTGGACTACTTAGTTTTACATTGCCTTCTTCAAAAGCACCAGCTTGAAGTCATGGACGCACCTTGAGTTGGCGAATAGTGTGACTTGTCCGATAAATTGGGTCACATAGATTTCCCGTGCTCTTCTTTTTCGTGGAAGCTGCTCTTCCAGCCTTGTCTATCTTTAAGGTTTGAGATTCCTATTTCATTCTGGAGTTGCTATTTCTAGGCATCAATATACCCATGGACAAGTTCTTATGGAAGTGTTAGTCCATTTTGAATGTTGAATACGGCATCTTGTACCGTGTAGGATGTATAATGAATAAGACTTCGGTTTCAAATCTTTCAAGACAATGTTTATTAGAAACCTAGAATGACTTGAGTCTTCTTTATATGCTGTCAATATTAATGTTATCTGGAAAGTTAGAGCCAGAAATAAAGATCTTCAACTTCTCATCCTTGATGCATGATGATCCCACTTGATGGAAACCATTAGTTTTCCACTAAAAGTCTCCTTTTTAAAGGATAAATTTGTCAAATTTTGGGGATTCAGATCTCAAAAAGAACAATCATTGGAGACTGCACCATATTTGTCAAAGGTTGGAGACAGCAGCCATAATTTCCCTCTTTCCTTAGTCCTTATGTAATCTATTGAGTATGATCCTCTTAAAAGTGGATTCATTTTTTAGCCATGTATGCATATTATTATTATTATTATTATTATTTTTTCAAGCATCAAAGCATATATTCTGCAAAATTTCTCCTTGTAAATGGTTTCTGCTGATTAGTTCTAGTTTCTTCTGCTTTGCAACAACAGGAACTGTGACGATGGTATTGAAAATACTTTCTATACAAGAGTGTCAGTTCAGTTCACCATAAAAAGAAAATTAGATGCTGCAGTGTGTGTGACAGAAAATCTCTAGCTCGATTTCATAGGCGTGTGAAGCCACTTCAAGGTGAACTGCTAGTCAACTCACTTGTTTATCATTATTTTGGCAATTGAGACTCGCTAATAAAATCTACAGAATAGAAAAGTGTTGAAAATTTGTTAGCCCCTGTTGTGTAGACATCCTGGCCCTTTTGTCTTCCATTTCTTTATTTTCTACAATTATTCAGCAAACACAACTGTTTTGTACATGTTCTCAAACCCTAACATTACTGTGTTATTTCAAGAAAATTAATCAGCAGTTTTGAGTCCCAGGAGCGGACCAGACTTTTACAACTGTGGGATCAAAAATTAAAATATAATTTTTTTAAAAAAATAATATTAATGAAAATAAGTTAATATGTATTTTGATACTTTAAAAATGTTGTATAATTATATCTTTATCAATATTATTAAATAGATTTTGCTACTTGCATAGCTTGATTTAGAGGGTGTTTGACACGTATTTTTAAGGAAAAATGAATTTTAGAATAGTAGATTGAAGGATAATGTGTGGATGAAAAGTTTTAAATTTGCGTGTAATATAATTTTAATGAAAAATGTGTGGTTGAAAAGAAAAGAGAGAAAAATACATTTTGAGAAAAATGGGAACCAAACGGGGTTTTGCCAGTTCGTTGATGAATGTTGAGCCGACAGTGAGTAAATCAAATTGAATGTGGAACGTAAATGAATTGAAATAAAATCCAAGTTTAATTAAGAAAGTAAATGAAAAATTTAAAGCAAATGCAATTCGAAAGTAATTTAAATTACATTTAATCCGTAAAGATCCTGAAATTTTTGATATCATATTCCATATAAAATTTTCTAATAAAATGATATAAATTATATTGAAAAATTTATCTTGCAAAAATAACAAACGTTAATGAAATAATTGAATTTTTTAAAAGAAAATAAGAGTTAGACGTCATTTTTGAGATGTACATTTAACGCATATTTAACTATTTTCAATATTCGTTTGGACCATTCAGTATGAAAACGATGAAATTTTTGAAATGAGTTTTTAGATGACATAGACTATTTGTGGATTCGGATAGTATACGATTGTTGAGGAATTTTGAAAGTTAGCATGTTATTGAAATTCTCGAAATACTAATTTCAAATGGTCTATTTTGACGTGTCGTAACTTTTACTATGATTGACCATTTCGAACGCCTTTAGTGAGCGAAAAATCAGGCCATAAACACTTTGAAGTGGTATTAAGAATGCAATATTTTGACATTCTGTGATGAGTGCATCAAGATAGATTGTAAAGGGATCAACTATTTTTTGAAAAAAAAAATAATAAAAAAGAAGGTCAAAGGCCAAAAAATTGTTAGGTCATTTGACCCCATGTGGGTCCGCCCATAGTTTTGACGTAAAACAAGGAGATTTCCTTCTCGGTGTTTCTCCGGATGTTAGAATTTCTGAGTATAATATATCATATAAAGGACATTGACAACACCCTGTCAACCTTAGGTTAGTTCAAGATGGACAAGGGCTTCATTTTGTGTTCTTCAAATCACCCTTTTCTTCGTCTCCTATCTTATCCCACCAGATTTTTGTCCCAGAATAGTTAGGGTGCGTTTGATTGTACACATTTTCCATGGAAAATGAGTTTTTTCCACATAATTTCCTACTTTTGTCTTGTTTGATTGATTATTTATTCCAAGGAAAATATTTTCCTTGTTTTGGTCACGTGACCACATTTTCCTTGAAAACAAGGAAAATATTTTCCTTGGGGGAAAGTGAATTTTATTTTCCATGGAATTTAATCCTTCCAAAAAATCTAGTTGGTAACCAACCACGTAAATATCTCTCTCTCTCATCTCTACCCACCCACACGTACAAATCGCTACCTACCCACCCATACGTACAAATCGCTACCTCTCTCTCTCACATCGATTCTCAGCCAGCAAGCCGTCTCTCGTCCATTCAACCGAGCCAACCAGCGTCTCTCACATTCATTCAACCGAAACACGAAGAAGAAATCGACCGACCAGGAAGGCGTCTCTCAACGATTCAACCGACCGTGTTTGAAGAAATCGACGAGATGGTAACTGCATAGATTCAGGTTACTCTCACAATATTTGATTTCTATATGTGTAATTCTTAATTAAACTGAGTACAAAGCGAACACGGATTTTTTGGAATTTGTTTTTGTTTTTTGATTTTGAGATTCCACATGATTGTATGCGAACTCGGATTCCAGAATTTTTCTCTTCTTTAATGACCCCCAATTCTGTTTCTGTGATGGGCTTTGCAAGGTGGAGGTGGAGGTGGAGGTGGAGCTGGAAAGAAATTGGGTTCGGGTTCTATAAGGTGGAGGTGGAGGTGGAATCTTGCAATTTTGTTGGCATATGTATCATTTAAGATTTCCCAGAGTTATGAAATCTTTGTCTTTATCTATACTTGCATTGGAAGACCTTGAATGAATTATGCTTTCAATGGTTGAGTTTCTTGATTAATTTAAATGTAGTATGAATGATGGGGGCTGTGGAAGTGGAGGCAGTTTGGGAATATCAAAAGAAGACATCCCTGGTATGAAGTTATGAGGAAGGAAATTCACATGATTGTTAACACTAAATAAGCTTTGATGAGGATTTACCTATCAAATAACCAACGCATTGCAAAATGGTAGATCAAATCAAAGGATAGATCCCTATTAACTCATTGATCGCATTGGGTCTGCTGGGTTTGTATGGTAGGTTGCTGCTTACTCATTAAGAAAGTAGCACAATTTAGAAAACTTAGTTTATGCTGATTAAGTTGTTAAACATGTAGGTTTAGGATACGGGAAGCGAAGATGAACCATTATTAAATAGTGATGCAGAAAGTGATGATAGTGAGTTATAAGAATATATAGTTAATTCTATTGGAGATATATCATTTTTGGTGGTTTTTACTATATCATTTTTGCTTTTTTAATATATGATTTTTGCTGGTTTTTACTGTATTACATTCAAAGAGTAATTGGAATCCAGTGGTATTTATATCGATGGTTTTGAGGGTAACATCAATTGAATAGTTCCTCACACATGTTAGTAGAATCTCAGAAATTGGTTGAGTCACTAATTTGTTCTTTAGTCTAGTAATGCTGGAATTTGTTCTTTAGTCTAGTAAAACATGTCTGTTGCACAACGATTAGATAAGATTTACATCAGTAGGACAAAAGTATAAACTAGTTATGGAATTTTATTTATTCCAATCTATCTCTATGAAAAATTTTCCTTTCTATATCGTATCTACAAGTGACATTGTGATTAATTAGTTTCAGAATGTGTTAATCGTTTATTTGAAATACCAGAAAGTTTTTTATTTTTATTTTTGACTGTAATATGTTTAACTGATTTCTGATCTTGCATTAATATGATTGTATTACAAAACCATGTGTTTCTAAATAGTTATAACACTTTGAACAAGGCTCGACATGATTAATTCCGATGGAGATCGACCAAGTAATTGATGTTTAAATGTTGCTATTTAAGTTCTTTATTTTTTGAATAACTTATCATATTTGTATCTTGAGCACTCGTCATTGAGATTGAAATCTCAAATTTCAATGACAGTGGGAATGGTTTGATTTACAATAATTTGGTTTACTGTCCAGGAAGTAAAAACAAATTCAAGAAACTAAACCCAGCTGGCGTTTTGATTGGCTTGGGTGCGTGTATTTATGGATCTATTACCAATATAATGCACAATAAATTAACCGTTGTCCATTGTGCATATTTTCCTGTAGCTACAGTTAACTTTTTATTCTGTAATGATGTTATGTTATTCTTTATAAACAAATTTTTATTGGATTTTTGTTTACGGTGGTAGTTTATAACATGGCTTCAACAACGAATCAACGTCGATGCCGATGACAACATTTATGTTTATTTTGGACAATGGTCATACAAGCGATTGTGATATATAACGAACTTAGGCGTCGTGCACGACATCTTCCAAGAGCTCCTCATAGAAATTGGAATTCTAAAAGAGAAATAACACTTACACGAATGTTTGGCACGAGTGATACAATATGTCGTGATCTCCTTAGGATGAAAATAGGTCCATTTCAAAGATTATGTGCTCGTTTGCGAACTTATGGATTGGTTGACAGTAAATACGTTCGAATTGAGGAACAAGTCGAAATTTTTCTGAATACAGTCAGGCATGACCAACGTAATCGAGCTGGATGTTTTACTTTCTTTCGCTCAGGTCAAACAATGAGTTTTTACTTTCACAGAGTCTTACACGCCTGTCTTGGACTGTATAGAGATGTTGTGATTAATGTCACTCCTCATAACTCACCATACAAAAAAAAATGTGCAGCCATGGTACTCCTTTTTTCAGTTAGTGGTTTGTAGATATTTCATCATATTTTTTAAAACTTCAATATTCACATTTATTTTGAAAAGTATTGTTTTTTAAAGGATGCCGTAGGAGCAATCGATGATACACATATAGCTGCGTATGTGCCTTTAGAGGAGCAAGGTAAATATTGCAATAGAAAGCAAGTGATTTCCCAAAATATTTTAATAGCTTGCACATTTGATATGAAATTTACGTTCGTGCTTGTTGGTTGGGAGGGATCTGCACATGATGGTCGATTGTTACGGAGTGCAATATTACGCCAAGGACATAAGCTAACAATTCCTGTTGGTAAGTTGTGTCACTATTTTGAAAACATTTCTTCCACACATAAGTTATAATAATTACCTAACTACCATCATATGAACAACTCTTTCCTAGGTAAATATTACCTTGTTGACGCTGGCTTCCCATCGGTTTCGGGTTTTCTTGCACCATACCATAGGACTCGTTATCATTGTAGAGATACCGAAGGTCAACGTCCTGAAAATAGTAAGGAGTTGTTCAATTTTCGACATTCATCTCTACGTAATGTTATTGAGCGTACAATTGGGTTGCTAAAAAAAAGATTTGCATATTTGAGATATCAACCCTATCACGACATTGACACACAAGCAAAGATAGTCCTTGCCTGTTCTGCCATCCACAACTTCTTAAGGATTGATGACGTTGAAAATGTTTGTGAGGAGGACGACTTAGATAGTAGTGATGATGAGGTTAACCCTACGCATGTTGATGTACCCGAAGATGAAACTCCAAATGCTCATATATCTTTCACAAATCAGGAAGTGTGGTCTAATAAGAGGAATGCGATTGCTGATTTAATGTGGGCTGATTATCTTCCCAATCAGAATGCGGGAATTGATTTCGATTGAAATCTTGTTTTTTTTTCTATGTAATGGATATAAACTTACTAGACTTTCATATGTAGTAATTGCTTGAATTGAAGACGTATTGGCATTAAGCATATTTTTTGTTTTTTTTCCCATGTCCTGTAATAGTTGACATAAGATTGCTAGAATTTTAAATATTGTAATTGAAATTGTTGTTATTGGAGACATTGTTGACATGCAATTTTCTTAAATGTTCTTATTTATTGGTTGACCGTAAACAATTAATCTTGCACTATACAATTCATGGCAAATACTCGACAAAGCTCTGCGGCACCTTTTCTAGTTCCTAGACCAACCCTTCATTCAGATGTGGAGGAAATAAGCTCAACCCAAGCGGATCCTAATTCTAGGAATCGTCAAATATGTTGGAGTGATGCAATGGACGGTTATATGATAACTGCACTACTACATCAAGTGTTGTCTAGTCACAAAAGAAGTGACAATGGCTTTTCATCATTTCATGTGTCCAAAGCAATCGAGAGAGTGCACAATGGATACAGAGTGATGGTGTCTGATAAGAATGTGAGGGCGCAATTGAAAACTCTGAAAAAAGAATATGTTGAAATTCGTCAGTTGTTAAGCATGAGTGGTTTTGGGTTAGATTCTCACACTGGACGTGTCATAGCCGATGTACTAGCTTGGGAGGAGTTGTTGAAGGTACAGAATTTCATTGACCAATATTACTAATATAATTTATTGTGCCCCCTAACTAGCGTAAAACATATTTCACTCTTTTTCTTGTAGGGCAAACCAGAATTTGGAAAGTGGAGGACCAAACTTTGTTCTCATTATGATGATTTGGAGGCTATTTTTGGAAATGATTCTGCTACAGGAGATCGTGCTGTAACCGGCAATGACATTTTATCCCCCGATCATGGTACGTACTAGATCAGACATAAAAATTTATATAATTCGTATTATATTAGAGATTCTAACAATTTCTTATTTTACTATTTTTTAGATGAAACTGTGCATGAAGTTGATGGTCAAAATGAGGATACAGATCCAAGCCCCATTTGCACTCCTAAGCGTAATGCCGAAGGAGGAACTAACAAAGTTCGCCGTCGACGTACCCAACCTAATGATGAGAGTCTCGTTGCCCTATCAAGCATTGCCGAATCATCCAAAAAAATTGCTATTGCTATGGAGAGTCAAGCAACATTAGATATGCTAAACCACACCAATTGACAGTTGGTTCTAGAAAAATTACAAGGCATGCGTATAGAAAAGCGTGACATAATGCAAGTAATGAAAATATTTCGATCGGATGAGAGTTTGGCTAGAGTATTTATGAGTTTGACTGATGAAGAATTCATGCGTGATTTAGTATTTGAGAATCTGGACCGTGATCCGCCTCCACTATTTTAAGATGACTTGGTTGGATAATTTAACAAACATGCGAAAGTATGACATCTATGTTGATTTTATTTGCTATTTTCTTATGATACAGATTTTTTTGGGTTTTTTCATTTTCGTTTTATGTAATACATTGGACGAAATTTCATCATTATTTATTGAATAGATTATCTGATTATTATTTATGACTGCAAAGACGAATATGTAAGTGGTAGAAATCTTAATTGTTAGGGATAATTATTTCATCTCGACCTTGTTTCTGCATCTTCCGTACTGATTCTTGGCATATTTTTATCCATAAATTAACTTTTAAATTAATTATGATTGATTAAGAATTGGCTGCATTTATGTCTAAAATTTGGATCACTCACATTGACAAATTTTCATGGGAAAAAACTACTATTTTCCATGGAAAAAGTGACAATTTTCATGGAAAATAGTGGTTGTCAAACAGACAAAGTTGGAAAAATGATTATTTTCATGGAAAATAATGGCTATCAAACACCAAAATTTGGAAAATTGCAACATTTTCTAGGTTGAAATTTAAGGCAATCAAACACGTGTAATTAACTTTTTCCATGTAAATAATTTCCAGGCAATTGAATTACCTGGAAAATATTTTCTTTCCATACAATTTTCCTACTTGCAATCAAATGCGCCCTTATAGATTAAACAAATAATTTGTATTATTTAGAACAATTAATAGTGCGAGGTAAGAAAAATGAAAACAAGAACAACATTCGATTCAATGTGATTCACCCTCAATGTGAGAGCTACTGCACTAAGTACTACTACTGAGTTGTATCATATTATATATAACACTTAAATTTTTTGCCTGGGGCTCGCATTCATCAAAGGTCCTACTACCCCTCCAACCCCATCAACCTTTCCACGAAGGTCAAATCGCGAGTGAGGGAAAAAAAATATGTACAGTAGCATCTGTGGTGGCCATGGGTGGATTTGACAGTGGGCTGCACCTACTATTGTCCAAGCCCAAATACACTAAAAATAAAAAAAATAAAAAAATAGCAAAAAAGTCAAAGTTATAGTTTACACCAATTCAAAAATTAGGTGTATAGTTTTAAAATTCAAAATACAAGTATATATATAATTAATTAAAAATATTTATTAAATAAATAGAATAAAATCATAGTTATACAATTAGACCCTGTCTGTCGTTGATTATTGAATGGATTAACAGCCAAAATGCAGTTGTTACATTTGAATATAGATCCCACATGTGAGTTTGCTAGTAAAAAAATAAGGCTGATAACAGGCAAAAAATCAATTTCTTGGCCTAAAAAATCAATCTCAGATATGCCCTTAATGGTCGCAGATCCATAATTATAGGTCATAATTTATTTATTTGTAATATATTATCAAATTAATTAGCCACTGATTATTTCAAGGTCACGAATAAAATTTTTTATAGATCACAATTTATTTCTCGGTCACATATTTTCAAATTTTTTAGTCTCAAATTATCAAATTTTAAGATCATTGTTTAACAGTTAGTCACATAAAACTAAATAGTTGATCACATACACCAAACACTCAACCCCCGATCCCGATCCATCGCCAATACTTGATCACAAATCAACCAAATAGTTGGCCACAAACATTCTTCATCCCAACTCGTTGTCGTCGTCAACTTTGCCAACAATAACACAACATCACCACCTCACCACTATATCACCACCACTCTGACCAGATCTGAATCTACCAACCCACCACGATCGCTACCACCAAACATACCAAAATACCCAACCCACAACCTCACCAACACTACCTCTATCACCATTGCCAACACCTCCGGCAGCTACAGAAAGATAGACAGAAAAATGGCCACCATTCCATCCCTTAATTACAAATAACCATCACTCACAGTTTCGAGCCCTGCTATAACGGCACCACAACCACAACCACCTCCAACAACAACAAAAACGACCAACACCATGCAATTGCCGCCTGCACCACACCACCGTACATAGATCCGTCCCCGGCACCATCACCAACAACAACAAAATGACCACCAACACAAAACCGCTACCTACACAACACCACCATACAACTGCAGCCTACACCACACCACACCACCACACACTGATTCGCTCCTGACACAAACCATAACCACCGCCAACAACAACCCACCACCAGCACCCAATCGCCACCTACAATCCTTCTTCTCTCAACCAACCTTCAATCGCACCTTCCCCATGGCGACTCCAGTTCTGCAGGCTGAGTTTTGAAGATTTATGGGAAACATGGTCAAGATATGCTTAACTGGAGGCTATGGTTTTGACGCACTTGATGTGGCAGCAAAGGCGCCTTTAACATATATGTGTCCACTGGTTAAGCTCCACCTTCCATTTCCCTCGGTCTAATTTGATCGTGTCTCTTTTTGGCTGAGCTCTACTTTCCATTCCTCTGAGTCTTCTTTGGTCATGTCTCTCTTTAGACTAGTTCACAGAGAGAGAGGGGGGAGCCGGCCCCGGGGGGGTAGGGAGAGAAAAGAGTAAATTTAACCAATGCTCACTGAACTTTAGACTTGATTACTACTTGCTCACTCATCTTTTACGGGTTACTGAATACTCACTCATCTTTCCATATAGTTACTCATCCACCACTCGTCTCTTCAAATAATTGGGCAACTTTTGCGGCAACTTTTCAACAACTTTCGACCACCAAAAATGTCAAATTTTGATACTGTTGGAAAGCCCATGACGTCCTCTTCAATTACCGCCCAAAATCTCCCTATAATTCCAAGGGATTCGATTGGAAAATTTTCTTAAAATTGCCTAAAAATTCTGAAAATCAGCCCAGATTTTCAGATTTTTTGGGCAACTTTTAAGATAATTTTTCGGCAACTTCCGACCATCAAAACTGCCTAATTTTGATACCGTTGGAAAACTCACAATGCCCTCTTCAATAACCACCCAAAATTTCTCCATAGCTCCAAAGAATTTGATTGGAATAACCCTACAAAGTCAGCATCCCGAAAAGGCAAAAATGCTGACAGAGTTCAGGATGCTGACTTTGTGGGTTTATTCCGATCGAATCCTTTGGAGCTATGGAGAAATTTTGGATCATAATTGAAGAGAACATTGTGGGCTTTCAAACGGTATCAAAATTTGGCAATTTTGATGGTCGGAAGTTGCCGAAAAACTATCTTAAAAGTCACCCAAAAAATCTGAAAATCTGGGCAGATTTTAAAAATTTTTGGGCGACTTTTAAGGCAATTTTCCAATCGAATCCCTTGGAGTTATAGGGAGATTTTGGGTGGTAATTGAAGAGGATATTGTGGGCTTTCCAACGGTATCAAAATTTAACATTTTTGGTGGTCGGAAGTTGTCGAAAAGTTGCCGTAAAAATCGCCCAATTATTTGAAGAGACGAGTGGTGGATGAGTAACTTTATGGAAAGATGAGTTAGTATTCAGTAACCCGTGAAAGATGAATGAGCAAGTAGTAACCAAGTCTAAAGTTTAGTGAACATTGGTTAAATTTACTCGGAGAGAAAATAATTAGGGTTTTAATTGGATAGATGGGATAGAGTGAGAGTATACATTTGAAATTTATTATTATTATTATTATTATTATTATTATTATTATTATTATTATTATTATTATATAAAATTGTTACCTTATTTTTGCATAAATAAATTTTGAACCTTATTTTTTAAATTCAATTTTTAAACACGATGTAATTTTCTAAAAAATTTAGGTTTTAATTGTAATCTATTAGCCCACCAAAATCTTTGGCCCACTTATTTATTTAATTTTAGGCCCAAATTTTTTTTTACCACAAACTTTTTTAATTTGTATCTATACCCAATTATTCTATCTTTCTTCACTTCATTTGCAAAATCACAATTGAAATAATTTCCAAAATCAATCTTTAAACCCTATCTTTTTCACCCACCCGAGCCATCAACGGTCGACCAACTGCCATCGACCGCATTAAGTATTTTCATGTTTAGATAGTGGAATGCAAGAAAATCAGGGAGGCATATGTGAAGGCAATATAGACCGACTTGGGTAATTTTTCTCCAACAGAAAATTCTTTCAACTTGACGGTTTATTTTTGTTATTCAGAAAATGAGTTCTTAGTTTTTTGAGATTTTTTTCGTTTGTAGGTGAAGCATTTTGATTGACAGTAAAGAAGAAGGTCCATCAATCCAGAGGCTGTTGAGTGTTGAACTAGTTGAGGAGGTTGGTTCTCTGACTTTAGATGAAAAGTCACATTTCATAGCAAATAGTAAATTGGTTTAAAGATTTTAACTTACTATTTACTGTCTTAGCCTACAACCTCTTGTAATTGTGCATTCATGTGTATTATTTTGGTGTTTAAGAAATAATTATATTGTGCAAAACAAACCATGGACCTTAGAAAGTGATACTGCCTACTGGGAAACCGCCAAACCCAAAAAAAAAAAAAAAAAAAAAACATGTTAGCTTTGCCAATTGCTTGCCTTTCCTTCCACAATTTCATTGTGCAATTAATTAATTAAATTCGCCCGACCGCCCTTGTTAGGCTAGTATCTACTCTTGGATTCTTGAAAGTTGGAATTGGAAATTTGGAAAGCTATCTATTATAGATGAATTTTATGTTGTAAAACATCACCGGGTACAACTACAATAGATAACTTATATTATGAATTTTTCTTGTTATATATAAATTTTATTCATACATTAATTTTTTAAAATTATTTGCGCTCCCGTAATATTAATTCTTGACTCCGCCCCTGGTGATGGCATTGCTAAGATCAGAGGCGGACCCAACCTTTTTGGATTGTGGGGTAAAAAATTAATGTGTAATTTTTGAAAACAATATAATATTAATGAAAATAAGTTAATACGCATTTTGACACATTAAAAACGTCTTATAATTATATCATTATCAATATTGTTAAATAAATTTTGCTACACGTATGTTTTGTTTACCATGTCATTTATGGATGTTGGGCTAACGGCGAATAAATTAAATTAGTTGTAGAAGGTAAATGAATTGAAATAAAATTCACATTTAATTTACGAAATAAATGAAATTTAATTATAACGAAAAAATAATTTGAAAGTAATTCAAATTACATTTAATCCATAACGATTTTAGAATTATTGACGTCATTTTTCATATAAATATGTAAATTATATTGAAAAATTTATCGTACAAAAATAACAAACGTTAATGAACTAATTAATTTTTTTTAAAAGAAAAACGAGTTAAATGCTTGATGTATATTTAACTATTTTCAATATATGTTTGGACTATTCGATATGATTACAATGTAATTCTCGAAACGAGCTTCTAGATGATGTAGGCGATTTGAGGATTCAGATAGTATACGATCATTGGAAAATTTTAAAAGTTAGCATATTATCGAAATTTTCGAAATACTAATTTGGACGGCCTATTTTGACACATCGTAACTTTTGCTATGGTCGATCATTTCACACGCCATTAAGAAGCGAAAAACTAGGTCATGAGCGTTTCAAAATGATAGTAAGAATGTAATGTTTCGACTTCATTTGACATGTATTAAAGTAGGTCGTAAAACGGTTAAAACAACTATTTTCTGGGGGAAAATAATTGTGGGATCATTTGACCCCCACATGAACCATGTGGGTCCGCCTCCGGCTAAGATCATAGGTTATGAGCTGATTGATGACGGGAACCAGAATTTACTTGTCTTCACTGAAAAATGCAGAAAATGTAGAAAAATTCAACACCTTATCACAAAAACGACGTTTTCAATTTTGATGGCCGGCTGCTTCATGGAGCACGCAAATGTTGAAGCAAGAATAATGCCACTTCTGATTTTGATAGAAAAATGGCTTATTGCATTTGTTTTTCGCATTTTATTTGGGCAGATGTCTTCTGTTGAGAAAGTCAAAGAAGCTGACATCTCCTCGTGAATTATTGAACCAGGTTGCAAAACTGCATTACGATGGAACAGATGAATATACTTCCGTTTTATTAATGTCGAATATTTCATTTTCACCCACATTAGAACGCAATTATGAATTTTCGTTTGGTGCTTTCAAGTTTCATATTTAGGGCAAAGGACATTGAATCTGGAAAATATCACTTCCCACTTGTCTTCATTTATTGTGCAAAACATGAGGGATTATATCTCACATCTCTTGAGTGAATTGAAAAGTATATTCAAATAAAATTTGAGCCCTAGTCGAAGTTTGTGAACTTTGAATAACCCACCAAAATACAATTGCCATATTTATAGGAAGTTTTTCAAAGATAAAATGATTAGCCATTTATTTGTGAAAACAAGGTTTTGAATAGTGATTTTTTAGAGAATATATGGTTAAGAAGTGGGGAAATGTTTTGATTTTACTTGCAAAATATTTTATTGTGTAAATGTATGGTTGAAAATGAGTATATGAAATTAAAGAGTTTTGGAATAATAGTTATGAAATAGAAATTAAGTTGTTTGAGGATATTTTGTAGAAAAACTTCCAATAATTTGTCTTCATAAAGTTAGAAAATTACTGTCGAGCTCGACTCATACCGCTCTATCGAACTAATTCAATTCACCGTACAAGCTCGCTCTTTGATGGGATGGCCCGATCGACTCTATAATATCTCCCAATTTGGCCACCATTTTGTAGGAATGAAAATTGGTAGAATAGTGTTTTTTTTTTTTTTAAATGAATGATTGAAAAAGAAAAAAAAGTTTTTGATTTAATTTTAATATTATTTTATAAAATATTGTATGATTAAAAATAAAAGAGTTGAAAATGAAATGTAGTGGAATAGAAATTAATCCGGACCAAACGGAGGCTATATATCTATTTTTATCCTCATTCTACGAAAAATCCGCCGCTCATCCCATTAACGCTAATTTTCTATAACGAGTCGAGTCATAGGCATAACATTCAACTGGACAAAACATTGTCTCATAAGAGTTGCCTTTTGAAATTCTCAACCTGTCATCAGAGAATTTGGCCCACGTACGACTCTTTATGCGCAGCTAAAGCCGCCAGCGGCTTCTATCACGGCCTATAGGTCAAGTGGGACGTTCGTACTATAGCGTTGGGTGAAAATATTATTATTTTATTACCCGTGTGATAGATTTGTACACAAACTTTATGTTATTGGCGTTTTACATTTTAAAATATTATAAGCTAAGTCCTGTTTGTTTTTCATTTTTTTTAATTAAAATGAAAAATATAACCGTTATCCATCATATCAAATCATCAAATTTGAATTTCTATCTCTTGTGTGGAGTTCATGACAGCTATATTTTTCATTCTCATTTTAATTGTTGCCAATGGCTAGTTATTATATTTAAAAAAGATTTTGTAATTATACAGTGAAAATTAATTTTTTTTTTTTAAAAATAAGAATGGACAAAACGACCAAATAAAACTAGACCAAATCAGATCAAATCAAATCAAGCTGTTCGATTTGGTTCTACAAAATAAATAAAAAATTAATAGTTCTAGAATCAAGAATCAAACTCAATAATTAAATTTTATTATTTTTATTTATATTTAGTTTTTACAGGTTAGTAAATCACAGTTCGAGCCAAAAATTTCAAAACTCAATTGAAAATTAGAACAAAAATGTCATGTACTTTCAGTTTCTCATTTCTCAATATGGAAACTAAAGACTCAACCCCTAATTCATTTCTCATTTCGTCTCTTTTTTTAATTTATACATTCCTCGCCCTGCAAAAAAAAATCAAAAAGTCGGTCAAATCGGTCAAATCAAATCGAGTTGGATTAGTTTGGGTTGGTTGGAACCAAAAAATTGGTTTGGTTAGGCTAATTTTAACCATTAAAAAGTCGGGTTGTGTTGATTTTGGTTTAAGCAACCAACCCTTTAATTAAGCGACCCAACCCGCAAATACAATTTTTTTATTTTTTTATTTTCATATTTTAAAATTTATCTTTTTAAATGTGAAAAATGAAATAATAAAAACACAAATATAATTTTGTCTCAAATAATTTGTTTACCGTTTATATTTTTTTTACAAAAACTCTAAATATAAAAAGAAAAGAAAGTAAGAAGAAGAAGTGTTTGATATAAATTTCGATTTTAGATTGTACCACCATTGCTTTCATTTTAGTATAATTGGTTGTTGATAAATATCGGATCTATATATATGATGATTTTGGAAAAAGTAATTCTTTACCATTTGCATTATATATATTATTGATATGCATTACGTTACAAAAAATGTATATGAATATAAATTTTTTTAACTCAATATAGGTAGACAATATTTTTTACTTGCACAAATTCCAAATCGATTAACAAAACCAAACTGACCCAAGCTAATTTGATTTGGTTTGGTTCGATTTCAACGACTGGATTGAGTCTATTTGGGTTGGAATTTATCCAAACCGATCAAGTCGATTTTGGTTTCCATTTCCAGTTGGACTCAAAATCAATTCAAACCAAACCATACCCAGTCCTATGCTCAACCATCATCGTCACATGGATTTTTTAAATTGAAGTCTCAACATTCAATTCTTCTTTCTCAATATTCTCTCTTTTTTTTTTCTTATTCAGTGATGAAATTAGGACCGAACCAAACCAAACCAAAATCGAATGGTTCGATTCCGTTTTAGTTTCATATCTTTTTAAAAATAATAATAAAATCATTTGATTTCATTATGAAAAAAAAATCTTTGGTTTATTGTTCGATTCAGCTATCTTGGAACAAGAATACAGAAATCGATAATTCAAATTTATCAACAATTTCAGAAAGGGGAAATAAAAATGAAAGATTGAACTTTTATTCTTCTCGTAAAGTATTATCAGAATACTTGTTTTTCTTTCCACGCGAAGATTTATTCGAAAAGATTCCAAGTTGGGACCAGAGAGATTTTTTCCTGCATAGTCGTGTTCGGAGCGTAATTATCCCTTAGCTGTGATTTACGAAAGTAAAAGCCAAAAGAGAAAAAGCAAGATTGATATGCAAGCAAACAATCAAAATCGTGGATTCAGGAAATGATGCGGGCAATCATAGTAAATTTCATTTCACGTAGATGTCAATAAAAAAGGAATATGGAGAATAAGATTCTCAAGAAGTTTCTTCGGCCTGCTTAGCCATCATACTGAGGAGGTGGCACAGTAAAACATGATGTCAAAGTCAAGCAATCTTAAGAATTTCATTTCCTTTAAAACGATTATGGCCCCGTTTAGTACTCATTTTTTTCAAAATATATTTTTCTCTCTCTTCTTTTTAATCATATATCCTTCATTAAAATAATATTATACGTAAATAAAATTTTTATTTTTATTTTTCAACCACATATTTCTCATTAATTTACTATTTCAAAATGTATTTTTACATAAAAATGACTCCCAAACACTCTCTATGTATATCAAGAATTAAGCTCCTTTGTCAGAAAGAATTTGACATTCTTGTTGACAGATACTTGCATGGATTACATGAAGTGGGACCCATGTGAATAAAAAAGCCCAAAGAATTTTTACTCGGCCCCCTCCCTAGCAGCATAGCGAGGTTGGTCGATTAATGTCTTAGTTTGTAGTCATTGATATTATTCTTAGTTCACAGAATGACAATTATGAAAGTCATTCGAGACCTCTTTGTAAAAAAAGCAAAAAAAATATTTATACTCATTTAACCTCTATTTATGTAAGATAAAAATCAGACTTTTAGTAGACTTCAATAAAAAATAGAATGTGCTGTTGAAAATTTGTAGAGCTCATAAAACGTTTAATTGAAATTAATTGTTAACTTTGCTTAAATTTTAATCAATTTTTTAGTTGACCAAAAGAGGGACTTAAATATTTTACCGAAAATGCTTCTTGTTCATATCTATTACAAAATAATAAGGTGTCAAAATGTAAGTGGTGAATTTTTATATTCTTTTGATGAGATTTTGATCTAATTAAATCTCGTCACATTATCTGTTGATGACTCATTATGTAAATTGTTATGTATACGTAGGACGACTGTTATTTTAAGCTCAATTTAGCATTAATTGAATATGAGTGGCAGCTTGCAACAGTTGCTATCTTTATGAGTTTACACTGGGCTGTAAAAGCCAATTTGCATGAATGAAATTCCATGTAAGAGTAAGGGACATCGTTGATGTAACCATCAATACAATTGAATATCTTATCATGACAACCTTGCCTTTCACTGAAAGAATCTCATTGGCCTAATCATCCCATTAATTTACTAAACCATTAATAATCAAATATAATAAGGAGAAGTAAGCTCTCCTATTCACTAAGATGAATCGCGTTTGAGGGACTTGGCCGAAGGACTTGAATGGAATTCATGTTTTTATCTAAAAAATGAAGAAATCGCTATTGAACGTGAGCGAGTAAAGTTCGATTTTGAGTCTTCATCGAACCGATGGATCCATATGCTTTGAGACGAGGAGACCAAGTGTAGCAGCGTAGCTGTTTTTAATATAGAGGGTTGCATTACATTTTATCTTTATTTTTCAGTTTAAAATGAAAAACGATTATAATTAATTATTGATTTAGATTCTTACAAATTTATTGAAATAAAATTAAGTGATTGTTTGGTATGGATTTTGATAATTGATTTTTTGACTGTTAGAGATAAAGTGGAGAGAAGAATTAAAAAATGACGATTGAAATAGTAAAATAATGGTAAAAAAATTAATTTTAATTGAATTAATAGCTGTACCAAATAAGCTCTAAGACTAATCGAGCTGCAAAAAAAGCCGGCATTTTGACGAACCCATGCCCGGAGGCCCCATAACCTCTATAAATAACTCCGCCACCCCCGCTAACCAGAAACCTCTCTCTCTCTCTCTCTCTCTCTCCTAATTTACAATAAGGCGGCGGCTTGGGCACCTCCCTCCACCGCCTCTCACCACCTCCTCCTTTTGTTTACCCCAGCTCTCTACATATACATACAGTCACATACGTACGTATACTGTATTACACCTTCAATGGCGCAATTCTACTTGCACGTTCTCCTTCTGACGCTCTCAAGTTTCCTTCTATCAAGTAAAATTTATTCAGCGTCAACATTTACAATTGTAAACAAGTGTGAGTTCACAGTTTGGCCAGGCATTTTATCAAACGCCGGAATTGCGCCACTTCCCACCACAGGTTTTGCTCTGCAAAAGGGTGAGACGAGGACAATTGACGCGCCTTCTTCATGGGGCGGCCGATTATGGGGTAGGACTCTATGCAGAGAGGACTCCACCGGAAAATTCTCCTGCGTCACAGGTGATTGTGGCTCAGGAAAAATGGAATGCGCCGGTGGTGGTGCCGCTCCACCTGCAACTCTTGCGGAGTTCACGCTCGACGGTTCAGGCGGAATGGACTTCTACGACGTCAGCCTGGTCGACGGGTACAACGTTCCGATGCTGGTGGTACCACAGGGTGGCTCCGGAGCTAATTGTACTACTACTGGATGCGTGGTGGATTTGAACGGCGCATGTCCGTCAGAGCTCAGAGTTACAAGCAGCGACGGCGACCACGTCGCTTGCAAAAGCGCTTGTGAGGCATTCGGACAAGAGCAATACTGTTGCAGCGGCGCCTACGGCACACCCGACACCTGTAAACCCTCGTCATACTCGCAAGTTTTCAAAAGCGCGTGTCCACGCGCATACAGTTATGCGTATGATGATAAGACAAGTACGTTCACATGTGCCGGGGCCGATTATATCGTAACGTTCTGTCCGGCACCAAACACGAGGTAAATTTACGAAAATCCCCATAATTGCTCACTTTTAGGCAGATTTTATCAAGGGCGCTTTTGTCCATTAGTTACCATTCATAAAAGCCTGTAAATTTGAACGTTAGGCTGGCAATTCCGATGTAAGCAACGGGAGGAAAAAATAAAAATCTCTATTAATTCATGAGGCCATTTTGTTAAGGAAAATGTTAAATGAACACAATGGTTGACACAAAGGATGACACCACACTCACAATCGAGGTGTGGGTTTCATGCAAATAAAATATTGTCGACCTCTCGTGTGAGTGTATTGTGTCAATCATTGTGGTAGTATAGCATGATTGTTTTGATAAGTTACTATTTCATATTTAATTTAAGAAAGCAATAGTATACCGTCTTGAGTATAACTGGATTGTCAACCAAAATTATTATGTTTGGGATCAATTATTGTGTGTTATTATCCAAAGTTGATAACTTATTGTCTTGGACCATGCACATTGTACATGATCATTTTCTCTACTTAAATTTTTTACCAACTACATTTATCTGCGTGCAGTCAAAAGAAATCGGACGGGCAAGCCCCAGGCAACGGCACGATGGTATACGAGGGAGCATTCGATGCAAGCGGTGCCCGATCGACACACACTCAGCCACCGGCCTTGGCTGGAGCCATCGCTATCCTGGCGGCAATGTGGCAGTTGCGTCGGCTCTTATAATTTCTTTCTGTTGACATCGTTTCAATTCTTTTTTCAAGATGGACCCATCAAGCTTGTCGGAATTTGGGCCATGAAGAAAATTTTAGGGCCCATGTGACGAGGAATTGAGTCATTAAGGAAACAATTAGACACGAGTTAGGATTGAAGTTGAGAGAGTTATAGGTAGTGGTGAGATTTATTTTTTTCCTAGTAATATTTTTAGTTTCATTTTATTTTTAAATTAAGATTGGCGGGGGAGATTCGTTTATTAGGTTGGCAAAATCAGTATGAATTCACTGGCGATATATTTGTTATGCAGTTACTTACAGCTTCTTGATAGTAAAATGAGACGACTCCAGCTTCTTTTGTATGTACTGCACAATATATTTTACCAACCAAATTGTTGGATCCGATGGCAAAATGATGAGAACCAAAATCCATGTTTATAAAGGGTTACAATTGTCATTAAACAATATGTCACTGATAAAACACGAAAAAATTGAAATCTTGGATGAAAATAATGTGCATAGATGGTTTGAATTGTCCAAATATGAATTTTTTAACGGTAAACAACCCGTCCTAATATTCACAATCAAGAAATATTTACTCTATTCCTAATAGACCCTGAAAGGAGAAGCAAGAAAGAATGCTAAAAAGCTAGTAGATGACGTCTATTATCTAAATCTATCCAACTCGATAGTACCCTTATTGGTTTCATCCATCATTAATAACTTGATTATTTTAAAGAGTTTTGCTATACATACATTGGGGTACACTCCCTTCACATGAGGGGATTCCATGATTTTTTTTTATTGTCATTGTCCCCCCTCATGTGAAAGGAGTGTACATTGGAGTATCGACCCCGATGTACAAATAGCATTTTTCTATTTTTAAATAATAATAGATAAAAGAATCGTTTGTAAAGAGTCCTATTAAAACCCTTTTCAGGACTTGTCTGACTCATACAATTAGAAACTGCATTATGAACTCATGAATGATGGCTGGTCTCGTTGGGATTAGCATTGTCATTCACAGACAATATTTAATTTACAATAATAATTAATTATATCCTTATTATATATTATTAATTGAATAGAAAATAAAAAGAGTTGATTAAGCAATAAAATAATGCAAGTTTCAAATGATTAGATAATGTAAACAAAGCAATTAGTGTGGACTGAAAGGAAATAAATTGTCGTCAAAACTGCCGACTTGTACCAGGAAAATCAACCTTAAATTGAAATATTGAATGGTCCATTGCACCGGCGTGATTCTTGAAACTTGGCACGTTTTTTGAGCTTTCCACATTCTCAAGATTGTTGAATTTTTGAAAATATACACTCAGCAGACAATTGACCAAAATCGATATAGTAATACTATGTAGCATCATTGGAGTTGCAATCCCAATTTAGGTGACATTAAGTGATAAGTTAAATGAAATGTGAAATTAAATGAGTTATTAATTCTATCTATCAATTAATACCACATTAGCGCCACCTATATTGAGTTGTAACCTCAATAGGATTAATTAGCATTACTCAAATCGATAATACTTTGTCAGCAATGACTATTAATTAAAACTTGAAAGTTCAAGAAAAGCTCAAACTAGAAAATTATTAAAATTTGTGTTCCTAAATGAGTTATCGTCTTGTGGAGCACACGTTCAGAATAAAATTTAACTTCATTTAAATGTAAAGACAACGATCAGTCTATAAATACATTGACTACTCAACAAAATTTGCAAATTGAATACATTGTTTCATCTCAAATGACAAGAAAAGACGTTAAGAACCCGATCGACCAAAAACACGATTGCAATCCTAGCTAGATTTTAAGTATGAATATGATTTGATCAAACATTTCAACTAGGTACAAAATTCAGAATTTTCGAAAGACAGAAAAAGCTTTTGTAAAAAATTCTTTATTGCCTGTGTCATCTTGAAAAGTACATTAGTAGTAATGCAATCTGAATCAGACATGATTGAGATTACCAAATTTAGTGACTAATTTTATTTACAATTTATACTAAACAAAAACTTTTCATCGCTTAAAAAAAATAAAAAATTCATATCACTACAATATTTATCGTCCAACCGTTCTCCTTCTCCACATCAACCACATGCTATCTTTCTTTACATATCGAATTTGTAGCAAGCTCGTAAACTTGACAAGTTGATTCATATCTTTCAATACATAATATTTATTAATATCTTATTCAATCGTGTTCAATTTCATATGCAAACATGTCAAACATAGGTTAAAAACCAAAAGACATTACCAAATTGCAAGTAAACATAAACAACACTATTGTAGCCATTGAATAGAGACCTAAGTGACAAATAAGGATAGGATGATGACACGAAGGAAAATTAGAGAGTACTCTCTTGATCATATATTTTATTTTATTTTTCTTGATAAAAAGGTATTGAATCCAAAAGTATGACTCAATATTTTTTTACTTTTCTTTTTATAAAGGAATAGAAAAGTACAAGATAAAAAAAAAAAAGATAAAAAAAGGAAAAAAAAGAAAGAAAAAAAAGAAAGGAATCCACATACCATTCACGTTCCTGATTGCTGGAAGGACATTCATAGAAAGAGCAAAAATTAATGCTGATTTTGTTTTGGATAAGGTTGCCCATAAATAAATATTATCTTTGTACAAATCAAGGAATTTATTGCAATTTGATCATTCTAAACTCCTAATACATAGTTATAAATATTAAATGAAGGCATTCTTGAATCTTAAACACTTGCAAGCAAGAAAAGCAAGTAATGTAGAATTATCCCAATACGACATATCATCCTCTCAAACCCACTACTTATTTTCGAGTTAGAATTTCATTCTTGTCGCAAGTATTTTTAGTTTGCTGTAATGAAAAAGATACAATTGGATACTGAACAAAATTTTAACTTCTTTTTCAACTTTAATACTGTCTAACACCTTGACAAAAGTGCTTCGAAGGCTGATTAAGATTTCAAAATAAATAAATAAATAAATAAATAAATATATCAACATTTCCCCCACATTTTGTGCTGTGTAAGCAGCCCTACTTTTCAGCTCAACATCCACAGATCAATGTTTGACTGTTATGTATTTTTTTATCATCCATTTTTTTCTCTGTACAGTATATCTGCTTGGCTGCATTTAGCTCTAAAGAGATGCTTTACCTTTTCGTTTAGATATCTACTCTGTATGCTTTTCGTGAAATCTTATCCTAAAAAAAAAAACTGCATGCATACAATTTTGTCAAGAAATTTTATGATTAGAAAACTATCGAAAAAATTATTAACGACAACGAAGAGATGTTTCGATTCTCGGATTTTGTTAATAAAATGTGATAAAAACGACAATATTTTATCATTCCTTCCCCCTGTAAAAATAGTAAAAACTAAAAATGCCATGTCAATTATTTTTGTCACCTCATATATATGTCTAGGTCCGTTTTGAAGTGCATACGGGTCAGGTTTATATGTTAAATCAACACAATATGGAGCATGTTATGGACCAAATCAACCAAGCCCAAACATGTTTGGGCCTGTTAGTCGTGATACTGGGCTTACTCTTCCCATCCCAAGTCCATGGGCCAGAACTGTTATTGGAAGGAATGGTAAGTATTTATAGAAGACTAACTCAGCCCAAGTTGAACTTTAAAATTTAGGTTCTCAAATCTTTATGTGTATTCAAATTTTTTCTTTATAATAGTTTTTCATAATTATTCGCTACACTTCAAATTTTTGAGTGCTGATCTTTATTTGGACTACCCATGTTGCCAGCAAGTTTCCCTGTGCTTGTAAAGAGACTTTGCCTATTGTCGTCAAGCTCAATCTATTAGATTGAAAAAACTAAGGGAAAGCCCCTTGAACAATCCCATGCACGTCCAGGGGGTTTTTCAACAGGCAGCGCCCAAAAATTAAGGATCTGTTTGATTGCAAAGATTGAATTGAATTGAATTAAAAACGAATTTTAGGGAATTGAATTGTTTAGAAATTGTTTTCCTTGAAATTGTAAATTATTGTGTTTGATTGGTATAGTTTTTCACGTGAAAAATGTTGAAATAAAAGTATTTTTTGTTATTCGTTTAGCCTTGTTTTACATAAAAATTATCAATTATAAGGATAAAATTTACTAGTATTGGGGGATGAAATTTGTTTCTATTGCCAAAATAAAAAAAAGCAAAAAATTCAAAAAAAAAATATATATATATAAATCTTTTGGTGTTCATTTAGCTTTGTTTTATATGAAAATTGTCATTTAAAGGAATTTTTTTTAACAATTAACAATATAATTTATTTTCATTGGCGAAAAAAATTTAATTTTTTTTTTTTTAAAAAGTAACCTAGAAAACAAATTCTCACCTAACCTATAGGAATTAGAATTCCTTAAAAAGCTAGAAATCAAGCGCGTGAGGGGAGGGGTGGGAAAATCATTTCCAAGGAAAAACTTTATCATCAAACATTGTTAAAGTTAGAAAGTGGAATTCTATTTCCATTTTCCATTGATTTTCCATGCTATCAAATAGGACCTAAAGGTAATTTGAGACAAATATAAAATAATAGATTGAAAGATTTTGTTTTATTTTTCTCATATAAAAGGAAAAATTACACTATTTGAAGACATAAAAAATAAAAAGTTACACACTAACTACATTTCCATGATTTAACTTAAGTAATTGATTAAAGAAAATATAATCATAATTGAAGTTATGTATTGTATTTCATATTTCGCTCATACATCATCGATTCTTAGTAGTTACGACTAATGATTCACTTCATTCAATTTTGTTTCCTACGTCATGTATGCCAACCAATTATATTTTATCGTCATCTATATCACCATGTTAACTCAGAATCATCATTAATTCTGCTCTTTTTCACTCCTTTTATATAGCTTCTTGAAAAACTGTTGTACTACATCATCATAAATTATAGATTTATTTATCAATAAATGACATAGCGAGTTTCATTAAGTCAACATCTTATCAACCAAATATATATATATATATATGTATGTATATATATTGCACACCTTCTTTTGACACTTCACTAATATGTAAAAACTGAATAATGCTATTCATGGTGAGACTATTGGTAATCGACCAACGTAGCATACGGTGATAGTTTGTTATTTGATACATTAGGTAATAAAAAACTATTACGTTAATGCTTCAAATTGCAAACTATCACATATATACTATTTAGAATGACTATCGAAAATTTTCTCTATTAATAACATTATCCGTAATTTTTTTCTCTATTAATAACATTATCCGTAAAAAAATTATATAAATGGTAAGTACAACAATCATTTTTTCATAAAAAATCAATTGCCAACTGCTTTGCCCAAAAAGGTATTTCATGGTCCCCACATGTTTATTCAAGGAAGTTTGTAAAGAGGTGAAACACATCAAAGTCAGAGAAATGAGCAAAGAAAGAAACTTCAAGCAACCGCAAGGAATTAGAAATTTGAACTCACTCAACTGAATTTATTAGGCCCTTGTTTGGTTCCATTCTTTGGAAAAATTCATTCTTAAACAGTATTTTCACATTATTTCAATTACACTTCAATAGAATAATATTATACGTAAATTTAAAATTTTTTCTTATTTTTTAACTACGCGTTTCCTTTCAATACACTATTCAAAAATGCATTTTGTTCCCCTTAAAATGGAGCTCAAATAGGAGCTAGATCCTAACTGTGGGCCCCAAGCTTCCGCTCCACACTTATATACTCATTGTGATGCCTCTTTGATGACATAAAGATATAATTAAACGCAACTCTAGACATAACCATAAAGACGTGCAATTTTACAACAAGTATATAATAAGAATAATGATATATTGTATCAATAGAGTTAAACATAAATCTAAGTGTTAACATATCATAAGTCTTATTTTTGAATATATAATTTAATAATTTAATGTCATTAGTGTTGTTATCTAAATTGATATTAAATGCTAACAATGATAAATAACATTATTCATATCATAAATACGTATAATAATGCAAAAAAAAAAAAAAAAACGAAACCAACCATAGATCCGATTGATTATCATCATTGTTAGGCATGAAGTCCTTGTCGGGCTGACTCATAATCCCACAATTAGAAGAAATTTCAGGCTTATGCAAATGTCATGATCCAAGCTTGCCACGTGGCATCATATTACTGAACAATAGTGATGATGCTGACCTTTTAGTTCCTCAATAACACCGAAAAAAGAAATAAAAGATAGATGAATAAGGCCATTTGTGCACCATGCTAACTCTCTTACACGAAGACATCATAAATAAAAAATTCACGGACCTCCTAATTCCTATTATGAGATGGGCTGACACCATGCTGGTACATGTAATGTAACTCTAGATGAGCTCAAGACCAGAAAAAATGAATAATTAGACAGTTTGTGTAGCGTGGTGTACAACCTCCTCATATGAGTGGCCATCATGAATAAAATATTTGTGAGGGGACTCGATACCATACGCATCTCTTGGAAATGAAATGCCACCCGTTACGTATCTGTCAATCTATATAATAAGCCCAACACCCCACTTTTCTATTCCCACCTCCAATGTTTCTAGATATTTAGTGCATCCTCACACAATCAGGAATTTTCACACCCCGACAGTACTACTTTCATGATCATAAACTGAGAATTTTACAAGAAAAAATTATGGCGATTTCCGATGCGGTGGTGGGGAACCTGACGACGCTGTACCTGGTGGTTATAGCGGCGATTAAGGCATATGGACTGGCTGTGGGGCGGAGCTTCAGCAGTGGATATGTGCTGATTCTGTCAACAGCTGTAGTTGGCTTAATCTTGATTGCGAGTCTGACTTGGGACGTGTCCCGGAAGGCCAGGTTTGCATTGACACGCGACCATAGCCAAGAAATGTGCCGCGGCGGCATCTGTTGGCACGGCGTCGCCGTTAAATCGCCGGAGTCTCAGGTCCGGTTCCGGCTCCCTCAGCAGCATATTCAATAAACCCCAGAAGCCGTTCCAATGTGTTTGAGATCAACCAGTCCAATACTAGTCACTATATTATGCTACAGATAAAAATAACACTGAATAATCAAAACAGGGTTCAATTTTTTGCTTTTTACTATGCTGTAATTATACTATTCAGGATTGAATTAAAGAGTATATGTGTATATAAACTGATGTTGTGTGTATATATTTGATGTGTGTAGATGAGGAAGATGGATCTGAACAGTCGGAAAAACTTTTAGGTTTGTAAAAATTTCATGAGTTTTTTTTTATCTTCGATAACATTACAATAAGATAGGCTCGCGTAATAACAACACAATGCACATGGTGTTTACATTGTGACGTGGTCATAGTTGGCATAGCCCCGAGGACTCATATGTGCTGGCTCACCACATACGTCGTGGAGTCCTCAAGCATAATGGTATCCTCGTGGTTGTCCCGAGGATTAGTACCACACTTCTACGAGATTTGGGGGCATGGTCCTGAGGGTGTAAGTCCTTGGGTTACCTTTTGCCTCCCAAGGGACGTTGGTCCTCGAGCACTTAATTTCAATGCCCCTTTTGTTTAAGCTTAAAAAGATTCATACACTCTAACGATTCTAATTTGACCTAGACATCTCAACCCAAGATTTCTAAACCTAGGAGGACTCTATTTCCACTATATTAACAAAAGCATGATTGATCTTGCAATCATAGTACAAGTTCAACACCCCACTCAAGTAGGACCAAAGATAAGGATATCCAATTGATTAATCCTACTATGAGTAGTACCTACCCCTACAAATACAAAGCATTGATTCATTATTCGGATATGTTTTTACATAATTTTCAGTTCATAGCCTCATGTACAAATTTTCTCTTTAAGTTAAGTATCGGAGAGGCTTGTTGCCTTTATTTCAAGTACTAAAAGATCTCGCTTGTACTCATGTTCACTCATCAAGCTCAAAAATTAACATGCATGATTTTTTGTAGCATCACATTGCATTCCAACCATCCTATTGACTGGATACAATTAATTGAACGTAAGGATTGGATGCAATCAAGCAAGTCGATGAATATCAAAGAATTTATTACGAAGAGCCAGCCATCCTTGTACACATTTCTCTAAATTCAAGCCGCGAGGAGCCACTCATATAGCATTGTTATTCAAAGGAGGAAAAGCAAGTGAAACGAGACAAGAAGAATGGAAATATTGCAAGAAGAATTTCAACTTTCATGCAGTTAAATATCTATTCTAACTGCAGAGACGCCAAGAAATCTGACACATTTGGTAGAGAAGATTAGATAATACAAAACATTAGATAAATAGATCAAAAAGCTAGCACTGGATGCAGTTCCACAATTTTCTACATTTGTATAAACACAGAACATGGGTCACATATATAAGTATATACAAGAGCATGTCCCCTAAATAAGGAGAAATTACAGGTAAAAGTAACCAGTTTCCTGTGATGGTGAAGTGCCTTCTACAATACAAGGAGGATCAAGAAATTAGAAACATTTGAAAACAGTAAAACCTAGTATCCTGTTCTTCTCTGCATAATTTACCTAAAGAATATAATCGCAACCACAATTCCTATCACTTTTTAGCTTTCTACAAACCTCTCTCCAACTTCAGTCAATTTGACTCTTCTTGGTTAAATATTGCTATAAAACCAATAGCCCGATCAGATTGTTCCTAATACCATCCCAAGAAAGGAGGCCCGTGTAAATTAACTTTGTTTCCATGGTGGTGTGCATTGTTTCAAAGGGTAATATTCCCATCCACCATCTGGTTCTTTTCGTTTCTCGCCAACTGAACTGATGGAAGGTTGGGAATAGTACCTCAACTGCTCGTCAGTTGATATAAATGTACCTGAATTCGACAAGAGTCCCAAGCCTGCAGGGCCCCTACTTCCACCTTCCAACATTAGCCTGGAGTCAAGATCAAAACTACCCTGCGATGGCACGCCCCCATTTGAAGGAGTTGAGGAAGTCATACTTACGAGGAATGGTGGCTGAGAAAATGCAGGTGGTCGGGCTGATGCAGAGCCCACAATTTGAGGAACAACAGGTGCTCCTCTAGAATCCACCATGTAAGGAATGGGGGCAGCAACCCCATACATTGTAGAGAAAGGCATAGCATGACCTGGTGAAATGCCATTGTAGTTGTATAACGTAGAATGGGTATATGGAGGTGCAGATCCCATCCCAAGAAAACTACCAGTTCTGGCCAAGTTAACATCAAATGCAAGCTCTGGAGTTCTGCCATTTGGCAAGTGCACAGCATGAGGAACGGAATCACCACGCTTGACCTCCACTCTTGTGCCCATGATAGATATTACAGAGTCAACTGACTTTAAATCTCCAGAAGCATTTAAATTTTGAGGTAACTTAGTTAAATATGAATGATCTGAATAATCATTGAGAAGAGAAGGCTGGTCATTAAGATCAATATTCCTCAAAGAAGGTTGCTTTAGTGATGATGTAGAAAAAAGAGTTCGACTCTGATGGCCATTTCTCTTGGGAAAAAGCTGTTCGTTGATCTGCCTATCTGACGGGACATCACCATCTTCACTTGCTCTATTAAGATCCAACTCAAGACGTTCTAATCTTGAGTTTGCTTCCACTGAAGATTCCCCAGAAAGAAGGGTGGAATGTACTGGAACATGTTTATTTGGTAGGTCTCCTGTTCTGCCATCTTCACTCTCAGCTATATTCAGATCAATGTCAAGACATCCCTGTCGCTGTTTTGAACTGCTGCTTTCCCCTGTGGAAAGATCCTTATCACCTTCAGGAATCCGGCGAGGTGATGCTGGACGGAAAGCACTGGTTGCAGCTGAACCTTTCCATCCAAACTTCCCCTCAAATTGCAATGGAGCAACAGGTAATCCAGGAGCTGCAGTTGCCCTTGAAGCAGAAACTATAGAGACAGTGGTAGAAATTTGATTCCCAGGGGGATCCATATCTTCTGAATAAACTTCTTGATTCAGATCAAAATTGCACAGGCCTCTCACCGTGTTTGCTTCTTCTTGAGCCACCTCAGTGACCTGAGAGGTTTCCACATCTTGTGTGTCATTTATTGGATCAGCATCAAGGTTTTCACTACCAGTTGCAGAGTTTTCCTGCATTGGCGAAGCTTCAGCAGACAGATCTGGGTCCTGGGACACATGCTCAGGTGAGCCTTCAGTGGCATGGGATCTTTTTCCACTTAAAACGTCTGGGCTACCTGGCTCCTGTAGTTTACCTTCTGGTGCTTTCTCAGAAGAACTGCAACTTTGTTCTCTAAAATCTTTATGTTCTCTCTCCACTTCTATAGCAACTTGCCGAGCAACTTCTAATGGATCTAGAATCCCATAGTCTAATTCAACACCAGATTTCTTGCTGGTTAAACCAGGTTCCCTGTCAGTTCTTTTTTTCCTAAAATCATAATTAATCGCCAGAGCATCATTATTTCCATCACTATAATGTTGGTCAAGCTTGTCAATCCCTCCCTCATCTTCAATCTTCAACAAGAATGTACTTGAATTTTTGGGATTTTCCCAGCTTTGCTCACTGGTGGAGGAGTTTTGTAACATAGTGACAAGTTCATCATTTTCTTCAGTTCTCTGTGCACTTGGGCTTCTGCATTTAAATGAACATCTGAAATTAGAGCACCCCCTACAGAAAATTCCGAGTGTTTACTATCTCTCTCACTATTGGCAGTTATTTGCATGTCATTATTTGTCAAAGGCTCAACTCTATCGATATTCATGGAAGATGCATTGAAGCTTCTATCATTTTCCCAGCTATCCAACAACGCTCGAGCTCTATCCAGGACTTTGGAATTATTATGACCAAGAAGATCCCTTACAGTAGTACATATGTTTGAAGAAACCAATTTCTCATCGTCTACGTGCAGCTTTTCTAGTGCTTGCAGTAAATGAGAAATTGACTCTTCCACAAAGCTCTCACCTGTTTCATTGCTGAACTTCTGGGCATCCTTCAACCATTTATCAATAAACTGGAGCCCATCTAACTGAACAAAAAGATCAAGACAGTCCTTGTTCTCGGTGGCAGCTATTGTTCTTGCAACCACAGACTGCTGCCTTGTTGCATCACCAACATTCAAAATACAATCTCTATCTTTCTGCAGGACAGCCACAAGTTCCCTGACTCGAGAAGGGGCTGTAAGCCCATCATTCATCTCAGTCAGGGTGAAAAAATCGCCAAGTGACATAATTTCTCACAAGTTAGGAGTCCAGTGTGCTATTTCATTTCCCTGCATCTTACTAGAAATCCACTGCAAAACATCATATTAAGTACAAATTACAAACATAAATATTCCAAAATCTTAAGAACCAATTGACGGGAAAAGACGTTGAAATTCAAGCAATATAGTGAAACCTTTTTGGAACTACACGGCTAACAATGTGATTGAATGAAGGAAACATAGAGTTCACACAGCAAGACTAGAAACATTTACTCGTAAATTTCCCATGTTCATTTTTGGATGTTAACGGAGTGGAACCATTAGATAATTTTCGAAATACATGGTAACATGGTAAGGATGTCATTGATATCAAGCATTTTAAGGTGTTTTATCTTGAACTTTCTCAATATTATCCATATTTGAAGTAAATTTAGATAATCTGAACAAACGGTGCTAACAAATCCACATTGAGAAGCACTGAGATCGTGCTCAATCTCAATGTTTTGATTGCATTCACGCGGGAATAAACCCTCAGAATTATTTCCGTCCAAGTTTTCTCGGAAAGACATGCCAAAAACCACATAAATGATAATAAGAATTCCAAAGGTTAACTGTACATGTGTAGGAATAAGACTTTTAGAACGAAGGGTGCTTAAGAAGATACAAAAACAAGATTATGATTTTGCACCACAGGCGGATAGGGAATCTTTTGAAACCAGGGATAAAATATATGATTTAAAATTTACATTTGCTTAAGGTATAACCAACTTAACGAGGTAATATTATCAATTACTTCTTTCCACACCCCAAAAACTTCAAATATCCATTACCTACTCAATTCTGAAACCACAATGCAATCATCTCACATAATTAATCTTCTAACCCCAAAATATCCAAATTCAAGATTGCGGAAAAAAGATTATAACTACATAGCAAAAATTTAACATCAAACATACCAGTAAGGAGGCATAACTAAACTGTTGCAATTTGTAAGTGTTTGAATCACCCAATACAACAGGCATACTGATGTAGCAATGTATATAGAACACAAGAATACAGAAGTTAGGGAAGGGGAATCTTTTACTTTGGCAATGACCCCTTTTCTCAAAAAGGAGAGTAGGAACGAAAAAAACGCAAAACTATATAATTGAGATAAAAACATATCTTTATTCTTTCTGTCCTACACACCTATTTTATTTAGAGAGAGAATTCTTGTCCTGATGCATGAACTGAGTGTCTAATTCTTTTTCATAATGGAAAATGATTGGTTAAAATAGCCATGAGAAATTCCTTCAAAGAAGAGTTTTATTAATTAAAGGATGAGGTTACTAATCTAATGGGTACAAGCAACAGACGAGAGGCCAGGGGGAAGAAGAAAGAAGAACTGGAAGAGAAAATTTCAGTAATATTGTATTTTAAGTTCAATTAGTCTACAAAAATCCAATACATGCTTAGGTGAAAATTGACATCCCTGGTAAAAAAGAAAAGCGCAATACAATAAAGATGAAGATGTGATTAAGACAAGTGTATTTCACTTAGAAACAGTGTAACACAAGAAGTGATGCGTGAAATAATTGCACAAAGTATGAATTGTTGATTACTACAACCATGAGAACCAATTCATGTTAGGAGATACAAACAATCAGATCTTATGCCCAAAAGTGTAAAGAATGCACTTCAACCAAGGATTAAAGCAAATTAATATCTCACCGAAGTGAAAGTTCCCTATGGTTCAAAGTCTACATCCATTCATCCAACTTTAATTTTAAATGCATCTTATATTTCAGCCTCATGCTCTATTACCTCAAAATTCTGTGATCAAAACAAAATAGCATGTTTTATTCAGTAAGAAAAAGAAGTTACGCAAGTGATTAAATTAAGCCACAGCCTTTCAATCCAATTAGCAATTATGATTAAAATTTAACGGTTTAAGACTGTATAATGATCTGCATAAATACATAAAGCCAGAATTATTCAGCAGTATTAAAGTTCGCAAGCATTGATTTGCCTGATTGATCAACGTCCAAGCAAAAGATACCAAACTGTCTGTTCCCAGAAAAATAACGAAATGAGATTCAATGTGAACTCTGAAACCGAAAGGAAATTCAGACGAAAATGTAAATAATTACCTGATTCACATAATAAAACAGTAAAAAAAATTGCCGCCAGATTGAATTACACTTGGCCCAACCAAAGAAAAAAAGCAAATCTAGGGTTTTCCATAACCAGAAAATAAAAAAACTCAATATTTTTACCTGACACAACAGTCAAAATGCTTGAAATCTGAACTTTGAAAGCACACGAAGAGGACAAATATTAAACCGAAACCCTAGATAATTTTCTCCCTCAACATTAGTGTTAGCACGTGTAACGTGTGCATATATGCATCAGAAGATGTATACCGATTATGGTAATTAGTGCAGCAAGTAGGAAAAAAAAGAATTCCAATCATAACACAGCCAGGAATTATTCAAAACGTCCAAAAAAAAAAAATTACAGAAAATTAAAAGGATTTTTACCTCTTTCTAATCCAAGCTCCAGTTCTTATTTTAAACCCAGCAAAAAGCTCCAAAATTTCCCATCTCACAAACCCTTTGCAGCTGAAAAATTTACAAAAATTGAGGGAAAAAAAATAAGATTTTTCTCTCTTTCTCGCTTTACCGGTGACCCTTTTGCTCTGTATTTAGAAAGTCTTAAACGTTTCTTCTTCCCGTCGCTGAATTTTCCATTTTTTACCAATCTAAAATTTTTATTTATTTTTTCTTTGAAGATTTGCTGGTTTGGTCTGTTAGTTCACAAGTAGGTACACGTGCCACGCGTGTGAGTCGCCAGAGACAACCCAGATTATGCGGGCCGGCCCCGCCAAGTTAAAGGCCTGGGTGAATGTGACCTGTCTCAAATACTTGGATCCAAACCCGTAATTTGACTGAAGTCCGGAAACAAATCGGTCTAAATTCTAACAAGCCCCAACCCGATTAAATATAAGGTTATATTTCAAAAATACAAATTTATACATGGCGTCCCCCCTCTCACAATGCATGCGGATTCCGCATAAATTTAAAAATGTCAACATTGTGGCCTCTTCACCCTTGTTGTGAATAGTAGATAAAAGATTCGATACATATAATATTATCATTTTTTGTTAGATTATTTCACATGTATCGAATGGTGTCCCTCTTCTCACAATGTATGCGGGTCTTGCGTGAATTTATAAATGTCAATATTATGATCCCCATCCTTGTTGCCAGTAATAGGTAAAAATTCGATATGTGTAACATTGTCCTTTTTTATTCTTAGATAGAAAAACACTAGGCATGGACTATATGCAATAAGTGGAAGAATCGATTTCACGATCAAAACTAAAAAAATAGTTCTTAACAAACAAGGGAATAGTATTCGGATTCTATTGATTTTGCTTGAAATATTTGGTTGGATCTTTTCGTATTTTTATATATTTTAAAAAATTCATAAAAAATTGTGACTAGTTCACGCGTGTTGAGGTTGAACCGGCCCAATTGAATGATTTACATTTTTGAATCGATGCTTGATTTTTACAGTTGAATAGACGGGCTGAACCCGAATTGACCCGTTGATGGAGATTGCACATACACAGGTGCCGAGGTGGTAGTGATTCGGGTTGACGGGTTTGGATACTTTTGGGACAAAAAGAAAGCAAATAAAAAGGTGTCAAATCAAAGTTAAGAGGGAATTGGGCATTTCGGAAAATGAAATGTGGGAACAGTCTTCTCTGAAAAGGAGAGGACCTTATTGTCCCCACTTCTATCACGTGGGTTCAGAAGTCTCATTATTTTCCCTTTAAAACAAAATAAATATCAAATTTTCATTTTAATTGTTTGTTTGTTGCTTAGCTTCCATCTTTAAGATTTAGGGCCCGTTTGGTAGGAATTTTGAGAATTGATTTTTTCACCGTTAGAAGAAAAGTGGGGTCCACATGTGAAAGAAGAAGTAAAAAATTACGGCTTAAATAGTAAAATAACGGTCAAAAAATCAATTTTTTGGGACAAAAAATCCCTACCAAACGGGGCCTTATTTTTTTAAAATTCATTTTTAATTATAAATCTCTCAACTAAAATAATTTTGCACATAAATTCAAAATTTTTCTATTTTGTAACTACACATTCTCCAAAAAAATTTATTTTACAAAATTTATCTTAAAAAAAGGACTCGAAGAGGAAAAAATTTAAATAGAAGGTATAAATTAAATGGAAGGTTTTATATGTATTGGCAAAGCGGACAAATTTAGATTGAACAATATGAAAGAGAAAAAATGAAAAATTTTATTATTATATTAGCTCGATATATCTAATAATATATAGGGAGCATGCACAATTTGTAGGGAATTGCAGTTGATCGAAAGAAGTAGCAAATTTCATTATAATACGGTCAGTAAAATACGTTCGGAAATGTAGTAGCTTTGAAGCAAATTCTTCAACTATCAACCCAACAAAATTTTGAAGATTTTGTCAGGCTAATATTATTTTTTGTACACAATGGTGTATACATATGTTTGCACTCCCTCACATGGACGGGAGCCCACGTCACACGTAATATAATATTTGTGGGCCCTCTTTATGTGAGGGGGATGTAAAGTTGTATGTACATCAGCATTATCCTTATTTTTTTTCTCGCACTTTTGCATGCAGCAAGTTAATAAGCATTAATTGTAAAGCCATTTTCTTTTGATTAATTATTACAACTTAAAAGTACTCCAAGAAAGTTAGGAATCAGAAAAGTAAAATAGTTATTGAATGTAAAGCGATAAAACTCAAGAATTTGACACCAATAATCTCAAAGGCTTCCAAATTCTTTGCATTAAAAGCTTTTGACTCATGATGACTGCAATACTTAAGTTTCATGGTCAGAAATAATAATTATTTATTTTTAATGGGTCACCCCCACCAACTTCGGTGCACCAAATTTTTTGATTTTTTTTTTTTTTTAACGAGGTGTCCCAGCTTACGCCATACTCTATCCTCGTCCCTGAACTTTCGACCCCTCAGCAGCTCAGGGAGGTAAATCGCGGGATGTGCCCAACTTGACCAGGGTTCGAACAGCCTTTATACTCCTGGCCCCAAGGGAGCCTCTTCCATGGTTATTACATCACCAAGCTACTTCAACCCTTCCTCTGGTTATTACAACACTCAGCTGCTCCAACCAGGAATCGAACTCCCCACGCTGGGGTTGTGAGCCCCGCACTGTCCTTCCTTTGCCAACTTGGATGTGTCCCGGGGGGCCCAAATTTTTTGATTTTGCTATAGATTGGGATATCTTTTAAATAATATCTAAATTTCGTTTTTTAGCATATGGATAACTATATTTTGTAAAGAAAAATAATGCGTTAATTATGTTTCTAAGTTATTTAATTGACTTTCTTAATTACAAATTTACATCGACTCTCTTTGACATTTACTTTAGAACACAATTTTTTTTTTAAAAGGATTTATTTTATTAAAGGGTTTTTCTATGGGTATTGAATATTAGTCATGAATATAGTTTAGAAAAATTCAAAATATTGAATAATTTTGTTCACGAAAACCATATCTTATTTCTTTTAGAATATCCTAGTAAAATTATTTGCATAGTACACAAGGAGAAGTTACCTTTTTTTTTTTAATGCTTAGTGTAAATTATTTTATATATTGTGATCTTTGCACTATTTTAATTAAAAGTATATTCACAATAAGGTGATACTAAAAAAATACAATATATGCTTTATTGTGCTTATATCTTCATAAATCTACTATATACACTTCATTGAAAATTTTGAGTTTGATACTTTAGGATTTGAAGGCTTCACGGTCGATATATACAAAGCTAGCTTGACATTAGTTGCACGAACTTAATTTTTACAAAAGCACTTAGACTATGAATGGCTTAATCCAAGCAATCCGAAGAGTGTTTCAGTGTGCCCTCATATACTAAGTTGGTCTTAACTCTCTTGATGGATTCTTGAAATTCTTTATTGATCAAGCAATTCAGAGCAATCTTGAATTTTTACGGTTGATTTTGGTATTTGTGTTGGGATTGGCTTATGGTAAGGGTGCTACTTGGATATCACGAAGCAATAGACTAGACAAAATTTATAAGAAAGGCAAAGTGGTGATAATAAAAAAAGGTTGAATCCCAATCTTGAGAGCCCCCATCGTCCCACCTCTAGAGTTTTGTGAGGGAGGTAAATCGCGAGATGTGCTCCAACAGGCCGAGGAACAAGAGCTGTTTGTACACTGCGCTTATAAGGAGTCCAATTCCATATCTCAGGAATTGAACTCCCACACTACGACTGCCAGCAAAGCGTGAGATAATCTCACTCCTGTCCTTTGCATATAGACATGTGTCGTGGTCTAAGTCCGTGGTCGTGAAGCAATGTTACAGTTAGATGGTTAATAGTATCATGTCGTTTCATTTCGGACGAGCGGTCAAAATATAAATTGGTGAGTTTTTGGTTCTCATAATTTCTTTAGTGTTTGGTATAAACTTTTAGCATGGAATAGAGATTCTATAAAGCTAAAGCATTAAAGATTGGTTCTTGTGCTTGTTTCCCAAGTTGTGGTTTTACCATCTTAAATATGATTATTACGAAACGGGGCGGTTATATGTCACAATATAAAGTATTGATTGTACAAGAAAAAGACAATTAAAGCAAGAATAGATATTGACAGAGCAACCGAGTAATTTTATTAATTGACAACCAATGGAAAGAAAAATACAATTATAGCAATCTTCATAAACTGAATGAAGAGTCTACTATTTATAGTGGACATGCCAAAACCCTATAAGTAACCTAAAAGATGAAAACTGGGTCAAAATACGCGCATAAAGCGAAAAATCCGGATGGCAGCGACTCTTCTTCACGGTCCATAATTTTGATCTCTCTATGACAATTTCAACTAGAACTCCAATATCTACTAGAATTTAAGTCACATGACGAATAATGTTCTTCTACTTTATCTAATTTACATTCTTGCGTGATTTATTTGGCCATCTAAAGCGTTCTTCATATGACTTAATATTCATTGATAAAATTTTAAACAAATTAATACGTCTTCAAACTTCAGCTTCGCCTGGAAATTGGTAGGTTTCCTTGACAATCTGGAAAGTGTACACATAAATAGATTTGAGTCTAACAAACAAATTGATGTCAAATAGATTTGTCTAACAGACAAGTTGATGTTCTTCGGAGTGTCTGAATATTCCGAAATGTTGAAAATTAGCCCCTGTTTGATTCTCGTTACGTAGAAAAATTAATGGGAGAAATAGTGTTTTTTTGGGAAAATGAGTGGTTGAAAAAGAATGAAAAATTTTCAATTTTCGTATAATATTATTTTATGAAAAATTGTGTGATTTAAAATAGTAGAGAGAAAAATGAAATATAATAGAATTTAAAGTAATGGTGCTCAAACAGGGGCTTAAAGTGTCCAGACAATCAATCATAGAAAAGTCTGATAATTTTCAAATTCCACCCCCTTCTTTCTAGGTTGATTTATACTAGATTTATAACTTACAATATCCACGATAATTTTTTCATGAACTACATTTTAATTGTATAAATTCCTCTACATTTTCTCATTTTTATGTTCATATCCTTAACTTTTTCATTGCATTTTTGTTCTCATTCATCTATTAATCAACACAACTTATCTTTGATGACAATTTTCGTCCCAAAATATCTGTTAAGACGGAGAAAAAATTATCCTTATATTTGCAAAAAAGCAAAATAAAAATAAAAATTAAGCCCCCGTTTGTCCTCCATTATCTGGATTTATAATGGGGGGAATATTATTTTTTTTTTTGAAAATGAATAATTGTAAAAGAAAGAAATTTTTTTCGATTTGCGTGAAATATTATTTTATTGAAAATTGTGTGGTTGAAGATAGGAGAGAAAAAAATTTGAATTAAATTAATGAATTTTAAAAAGGGCCAAACGAGGGCTAAATTAACTCCACCAATTGTTTATCCGTTATTTCAAATTACACTAATATAATATATGGACATATTGCTACATCAGAGACAAATTTAGACACAAGTGAGAAAATGCACAAAGATGCCCTCGGGGTATAATCCAGCGGTGCAAAGGACAGGTGTAAGGTTATCTCACGTCTTGCTGACAGTCGCAGTGTAGGGGTTCGATTTCTGAGACATAGAATTGGACTCCTTGTAGGCGTAGTTTCCATGCAACTCTTGTTCCCTAACCTGTTGGGGGCACATCTCGCGATTTACCTCCCTCACAAAATTCTAAGGACGGGACGGTGAGAGCCCTCAAAATTGGGGTTCAACCTTCGAGAAAATACACGAAGATTGGATATTTTTGTTGTGATTAAAATATGGAACATGCTGGCTGTCACAGGGCCTGTACAGGCCAGACACATTACAAGGGGAGTTGATAATTTTTTTTTTTTTTTTAAATAATCCCCCACGCCCACCCCCCTCACATGCTATGTGAGGGGGCTTGTACAGGCCTGTACATTAGGCTTTTTCATGTGAGGGGGCTTGTACAGGCCTGTACATTAGGCTTTTTCCTTAAAATATAGTGTAGTTGAGAAAAACTATGATTTAAGTACAATCACCCCTTTCCACAAAATTTCTTATAACAAAGATAAGAAAAGTGCACGTATCTACAAACTTCACAAGAATATGATTGTGTAAAAATTATCTTACACTAACTATATTTCAGTGAGATATCATCCGTCTTTAACAAATGGTTAATAGAAATTTTTTTTATAGAATCGGGGGAGAAAAGGCAAACAACAATTTGCACCACTCACGAGATAATGAAAAAAAATCATTAACGGGGAAGATTTACATAACATATTTTTAGAGTGAGTGTTAATTTAAGACGAATATCAGTTTGTAATAAGATTATCACATATTTTCAGAATTTTTTTTGTTTGATGAATATTTTGAAACATCATTTATATTAGTTTACGAGTATTTACATTAGCAATACATTGTAATTAATTCAAAAACAACTTAGTTTGCAGAAAGAACATAGATAGATAAATGACCTCGTCTGGTTGCAAACGCAGATATATCAATGAAGATTTACCACCACTCTTAACTTTTTAATTATTTTAATCAATAATCTCTATCATTTCATTACGTAAAATCGTGGCAAATAGTTAGTTCAACTAACAAAAGAATACATCAAGTCAATTGAGTTGAACTGCAAAGAACAAAGATATAAGAAGCTAGCTCGCCAAATTAAAACATACAATACACCAACAAATCTACTAATATCGAAACCGATCAAACAAAGAACCACAAAAAATTCATCTGCAGAGATTGGCTAAGAAACCTACACCACGGGGAATTGTTTCACGATGTGTTTGTTAGCGTGTGTGAGAAAGAGTGTGCCTTCTGATGCTTGAGATAAGAAGGTTTATTTTTGTCATCATTGGACGACGAAGATGATCCTTTGTTATTCGACAGAAGAGATCCACCTCGTCTCATCTCTTCCATTAATAGAAAGGGATCATCCTCGCCGTCTGACAATAACAACGAATCCTTCTTCTCCCAAGCGTCAGAATGCACACAGTTTTGATAAAATGTTCGTCCAACCATCTTTGTAAATTATAATTGTGTGTGCAAAATAAACTGAATGGGAAGAACAAGAGAAAAATGTAATTGAAAGGGAGTGATGTAATTGAAAGGGAGTGAAATTATAATTGCCTTCGGTGAGTCATATATTAAAATACATGAATTTGAGAAATAAATGCAGTGGTTGGAATGTTTGCGAAGTCGTTTGTTTTATTTTGTGCATTGCTTGCACTTGTAAAGGAGGAAGAGTTAGAAGAGATGCGTAGTATAGAGCGTTTGCATTTGCTACAAATGGCAAAAAGCTAAAATATGGGGCTCATGATTTTATTCTATTTTTTATTTATCGTCCCATCACATTGCCTTAAGTTGTTTTGAAGCTCGATGCAATTTAAATTCTTAATTATTTACTCTTTCGGGAGATAAATAAATATTCTTAACTTGATTAAGATTCTTTCGATAGAGAGAGAGAATAGTGACTCTTATTCATCCAAAAGTGAGTAAATTAGCCTTGAGGCTTAACAAAAAGCACTGTCACACCCTCCTTTCCATTAAGAGTGACAACTTCGGGCAGCCAAAAAATGTTGTCGATTGTCTATCCATCGACATACAAAGAGACGTATAGACTTTGTTAAATGAGAGAACAATCTTCCTTGTCATGGTCCACCCTTGGAGGCAGTTGCCTCAACTAGATTTTGAAAGTGGAAATTACATCCCATGTCATTTTTTTAGTTGTCATTTACAAAAATATCATCTTTTAAAACTCTTTACAAAAGTATCATATTTGTTCATTTTTACCCTTCAAAAGAACTTGAATACCTTGCATATCCCTTTTTGATAATTGTGTAAGTGTCATATCAAATCTTGGAAAAGAAAAAAAAAGCCGTCAATTGTGAAAAGGAAAGAAAGAGAGAACGAACCCCGACAGATGGCTACAATATTTCTCGACAGTTGGGTGAATCCCAACAGATGAATTGTCGTTCCCGACAGTTAGCTGCAGGTATTCTCGACAGATGACACTGTCCTGCCAAACGAGTGCAGTCATCTGTCAATACAGGTTTCGGCGACAGTGTCTCGACACATAACTCTGGGCACTGATGACATTACATGTGCGTTTAGAAATAACATCGAGGTTTACTGGCAAATTTTCTGTATCCGTAATATGCATATGAATTATAATCATTTCTCAACTACAAATGTGTTTGGTAACATTAATAGTTATAATCATTTCTCAACTGTCGAGAAGTTTCAAATGTGTTTGGTAGTATTAATGGTTATAATCATTTCTCAACTTCAACAACTACAACATCACAACCTATTTCCAAAAATAAATGACTGAATGCTTCATAAAATATGAAATACTTCACATTTCCCTAAATATTTTTGGTATGTTTTTCCTTCAAAAATATTAAAAAAAAAAAGAACATGATGATTAATAGTAGTGGTTATCATGTTGTGTTTAACATTTTAAAAAGAGTAAACTATTATATAAAAATATAAACAATTTGTAATAATTGACCTTTCAAAATAGATAAAGAAGATGGATGAAATAATATCTTCTTGATCAAGAAGAAAATAGATGAAGAAGATGAATGAAATGAGGGTTTATTTAACAAGAATTCTTTTTTTTTTTTTATGTTAACTAGGGTTTTTAAGGATTTTATATTCATTTTTTATTAACTAAATTTGTATTTTACAATATAATATTTATATATTCAATGATTATAATATACAAATTAAACAATCAAATCACAACATTAATTATTTTGAAAAAAATCATGAAATAGCATTAAATGCTCCAAAAAAGGTCAAATTAAGGGTAATTTAAACATTTCACAACAAGAAAGTGACATTTTTGTACAAATTATGTGCACATCAAAGTTTTTTGTACATTTTCAAAAAAAGTGACATTTTTGTAAATTCCCCATTTTGAAATTCCCTTTTCTAATAAACACTTGTTATTTAAAAAGAAAACATGCCTATTAATTATAAAAAAATACGTTAAAATATTCCCTCTCAGTTTAAACGGGGGAACTTTGGATTTGAAACTAACGTAAGAGAATTTGTGTTCATTGTGGAAGGGTCAAAATTGTTGGTTAAATTTATTTCCTGATTGTTTTTTCATATTTTAAATCGGTAAATATCAATTCAATCCATTACTCGATGCAACAATAAACTCTACACGTGATTGACAACGATACAAATATTGAACACATTTTCAATACCACAAATCTTTCGCTTAATGAAGCTAAAATATACTTTGGAAAGTGATATAGAGAATACCCAAAGATTCTTTATACAAAGTCACAATTCTCTCTTTTCTCAATCCATTTTGAGTTAATGTCATCACTTATTTGATTGTTTTATTGAAAAGAACCAAATTCCATATATCAACAACATTTTTGTTAGATGATAAAAATTTAAATCAAACATTTTTTAGATGATGAAATACTCATAAAGAGGAATATATTCAACCTACCATTCACATGGCCGAACTAATGTTAAATTCATCATAACGTGGTCCAGAAGTGAGGCAGCAAAAATAGTCAGCAATAAAAAAAAGTTAACCTTACTTTTAATAAATTTGATGCTGACCACATCAATTTCCTTTTTCTTTTAAAATCCTTTTTTCTTAATCCATTAGGTCCGTTATATAGACCCAATGAAATGTTGAAACTAATCAAATTATCCAGTAATTAATAAATAGGGAACGTACACAATTTGTAGAGAATTGAAATTACACACAATTTGTAGAGAAATGAAATTAAAGTTTAAAAATTAACATATCGAGTGGAGTAGCTAGTTAAATTTCAGTACGAGACAATCATCCACTTCGTCGGGCTGATATTACTTTTTTTTTTTTTTTTTTTCACATTTTTCTAATGGCATGCAATGCAACAAGTGTAATAAGTAATTGTAAATACAATTTCCGTTTTGACTATTACAACTTATAACTATACTTCGAGAAAGTTAGGAATCAGAAAAGTAAAAAAGTTGTTGAACATTAAGACTTTAACCCCACTAATCTCAAAGGCTTCCAAATTCTTTGTATTGAAGACTTTTGACTCATGGTAACTCCAAATAATTAAGTTTCATGGTCAGAAATAATTATTATTTATTTTTGATAGGTCAAGAACTTAGGGGTAGGGTTGTAAGCAAAAACCGTCAAACCGAAAAATCGAATCGAAACTGCATTTTAAAAACCATCGATTTGGTGCTATGCGGAACCGGTCAACGAAATGGTTTTGAACCAAAATGATTTGATTTAGGTTTGAGAATTTTAATTTCGATTTAAAACAAATCGGACCAGCGAAAAAAAAATTTTAAAAATTGAATTTTTTTTTTGAAATTTTAAGTCTTTAAGTGGGCTGTAAGCCCGTAAATAACACATAAACCCAACCCGACCCGACCCGACCGCTTTTAAAAAATAAAAAAGAAAAAAAAAACCCAAAACAAATCGGCAACTGGTCATGAGACACAACCCTAAAGGCCTAAACCAGTAAACGTAATTCCAATTTCCAAGTCTCTCTAACTCTTTCTCTCTGTCGCCAACGCCATCTCTCAAGCCTCAAGTGTCGTCGTCTCTCATATAATTGTCGACACCCAGCACCCATACGCATTTCCTCCCATTTGAAATCAGATTGCAACCCTTGTTCCCGGCTCTTGGAGATTGGAGTTGCCCTCGCCAATCGCCTAGGTAATGGCTTTTTTCCTATTCATTCTTTGTTGTTGGTGAAGAAATGCTTAGGTCAGTTGGGTTGATTAGAACTAAATGAGATTTTATTATTGGTATCATGGTATGTTTCCATTTGATGGTCATCCCTTATGTTTATTTATTCTCTCCCGTATGGACTATGGAGTGTTTACCTCTTTATATTTTCTTTAACATCACTTCCTAAAGAATTAAATGTACTAGATTGGATGATTGTTGTGGAATTAAATTGCAATTTTTGTGAATTGGATGATTGCAATTTACTTCTTCTTTTTCTCTTTCTTTTTTTTTTTTTTTTTGTGATCGAGTGCTAGATTTACATGTTAATGCTATCTATAATTTAATATGCTATTGTTAGAATTACAAATATGGATCATGTTGACCTTTTTGAAGAAGAAAATTATCTTGAGCCAAATGCAGCCGTTAATAGTGTAGAAGTTGATCAACATGCAGATTCCACTAAGGGAAAAAAGGGAGGTGAAAGATCTAATGTTTGAGATCATTTTAAACTGCATGATGAAAAGGCAGAGTGTAATTACTATGGGCAACTTTACAAGTATGGCAACAAAAATGCAGGGACTAGTACATTGTGAAACCATATTGAGTGCTTATGTAAGAAATATCCATATAGGGTTCCAGATAAAAAGCAAAAAACTATGAGTTGTTACACTAAATCTAAAAATGATGTTTTAAAAGACATTACTAGTTTTGGATAAGTTGTTAAGTTCACTAAAAAAGGGACTAGAAAAATGATTGATAAGTACATCTTGTTGGCAGAGTTATCATTTAGTCATGTGCAAGATGAAGGTTTTCAATTATATACAAGTATTTTTTTTCCAACATTTGAATTTCCTTCAAGAGTTACAGTAGCAAAAGATATATATCAATTGTTCCTTGATGAAAAGAAGAAACTGAAAAAAGAATTGAGTCGTCATAGGGTTTGTTTAACTACTGATTGTTGGACATCGATCCAAAATATTAGTTACATGTGTTTGACTGCTCATTGAGTTGATGATGATTGGATCTTTCAAAAACGTATTATAAGCTTCATTCAAGTTCCCAGTCATAAGGGTAATATGGTTGCTAAGGAGTTGATTTCTTGTCTTCATGATTGAGGAATTAAAAAGACTTTTTGTGTGACTATCGATAATGCATCATCTAATGACGTTCAATATAGAAATTGAAAGAGAGTTTTCAGGAGAATAAACATGGTCTAATTCTTGATGGAGAAATGCTTCATATGAGATGTTGTGCCCATATTCTCAATCTCATTATTAGTGATGGTCTAAAAGAAATTAGTAGTTCTATTTCGTCAATTCGCAATGATGTGAGGTTTACTAGGTCTTTCCCAGCACGATTGAAAAGTTTTAGGGAGAGTTTATAAGGAGGTTAACATCGAGTCTCGAGCTTTGTTGTGTTTGGATGTGACTACTACATGGATTTCTACATACTTGATGTTTGCAATGATTTAGAAAAGCATTTGGTGCTTTAAAAAGTGATGCAAATTACATAAAGTACTTTGATGAAGAGAGAAGAGGCGATGAAAGAAGTGGTTCACCCACTCCATTCGATTGGGATCAAGCACAAAATTTTGTAAAGTTTCTTAAAACATTCTATGATATGACATTGAAAGTTAGTGGCCTTTTATATGTAACATCTAACACTTTTTTTCAAAAGCTTGGTGAAATTCATGAGGAGTCAAATGAATTAGCTAAGGATTCCAATAGTTTGATACGAAAAATGGCTATTAGCATGCGAAGAAAACATGATAAGTATTGGGGCAATCATGAAAAGTTTAATGATTTGTTATTCATAACAACAGTTCTTGACCGAAGATGCAAGTTGGAATTGCTCAAAATTGGCTTTTAAATAATGTATAATGAAGAAATTGCTAAGAAGATGTTAGCAAAAGTAGAAAATTCACTTCACAGGTTATATAACTGCTACAAGGAAATGATGCCTCCACCATTAAATGAGATGCCTCAAACTAGTAGTCCAAGTCAACAACCTGCTTTGGGTATTTAGATAACTTCCCAATGGGCATGCCAAGCTTTTTATGTCAATAAAAGAAGTGAACAAGTTCGTGGAAAGATGAGACTTGTAATTGACTATAAGCCTCTGAATCATTTCCTTGCTGAGGATAAATTTCCTCTTCCAAGCAAAAGGAGCTTATTTGCTAGTTTATCTGAAGTAAAGATATTTTCGAAATTTGATCTAAAAGCAGGATTTTGGCAACTGGGACCAAGGAAGAAGAAAGATACAAGACGAAATGTTGTATCCCAAACCATCACTACCAGTGGACAATAATGTCACTTGGTCTTAAAACGACCCCTTCATTGTTTCAAAAGGCCATAACAAGAATTTATCATCCGATATTGGACCCAGCATTAATTTATATTGATGATATTATCTTATTTTCAAACAATGCAGATGCTCACCATCAGTTGTTGTCACAGTTTGCTGATGTGACAAAACAATTTGGAGTTATGCTTTTCTAGAAGAAAATGGACATTGGAGTATCTGAAATTGATTTCTTGAAAATGCATATTAAAGATGGTCAGTATTCTTTACAACCACATGTTGGTCAGGAATCATTAAAGTTTCCAAACACAGACCTCTCTAAAAAGGAAGTTCAACAATTTCTTGGAATCGAGAACTACATGGCAAATTTTGTCGATCGTCTATCTCCTGTTATTAAGCCACTGCAAAACATGCTGAAGAAGAATGCAACACCACGGTCTTCAAAACAAACGGAAGCAGTTCGAAAAATTAAGAACATGTACAAGGATTACCAGCTTTGTCCATTCCTACTGTTCAGAAGATATTTTTGCAAACTGATGCAAGTGATCTATACTGGGCAGTAGTTCTCTTAGAAGAAAAAGATGGAAAAAGGAGTATATGTGAATACAAAAGTGGATCGTTTACAGAAGCAGAAGAGCATTAATGCATTATCATTCCACATTCAAAGAAATTTTGACAGTCAAATGTGGGATATCTTTTCAGTAAAATCTAAATTCCAGATTTTTGCATGTGTGTGTGTGTGTGAAGAAAAATAATGCATTAATTATTTTTTAAAATCATTTTATTCACTCTCTAAAGTATGAGACTTTATATGACCTTTATACCTTAGAGCTGACTGATTTTTAAAGCATTTGTTTATTAAAAGTCGACTTGAAAACATGTGTCATGGAAATAGTTAGGAAAACTTCACGATACGAAATATTTTGTTCTTGAAATTTATATATTGATTCTTTCAAAATAATTTAGAAAATATTGTTTGCTGGGTACACAAAAAATTACCTTGTTGATGCTTGCTTAAAATTATGTTTTCATATCTTATACATAGCAATCTTTGTACCATGGAAAGTTTTAATTAATGATAAGTTCACAATAAGATGATACTTCAAAAAACAATCTTTACGTTATTGTGTTGATATCTTTATATATCTATCATATATACACTTCTATAAAATTTGAGTTTGATACCATTGGATTCCAAAGACCTAACAGTCTAATATATATACATAGCTCGACATTCGTTGGGGGAACCTAATTTTTACAGAAGCACTTAGTTTATATATGGCTTAATCCAGAAAACCGAAAGAGTGTTTCTATTTAGGGTTGAAATCCCTAATCACTCACATGTTGAATATTTCAAGGTAAAGTTTCTTGCTTGTCCTAAGCAATTTGAATTTACAAATACTTGAGAGCAATCCCGACTTTTCGTGATCTGGCCAATTTTAGTGCTCGAGTTGGAATTGACCTGTGATAAGGGTGCTACCTGAAGATAACAAACCAGTGGATCTACCAGAATATATCAGCAAGACGGGGTGGTGATAAGAATAAATGCGTGTCATTGTCCAAGTCTGTGGTCGTGAAGCGATGTTTTAGTTGGGATGATTTCAATTCGAAGTAATAGTAGGGTCGTTCCATTTCAAGCAAGCTGTTAAGATATAAATAATGAGTTTTTGGTTCTCATAATTTCATTTGTGTTTGTTATAAATTTTTGGGTATTGAATTGAGATTTTGTAGAGCCAAAACATTAAAGATTTTAACTATTGTTTCTTTGTACATTCTTTTTGGTTAGTTCTACTACCTTAAATATGATGTTCTTATGCTTTATCTAATTTATGGTCTTGCATAATTTATTTCGCATTCTAAAGCGTAATTAATCTGACTTATTGATAAATTTTGTAACTAATTAATACCTTTACAAACTTTAGCTTTGCCTGGTAGTCATAAAACAACCCATGGTACCTTGACAATCTAGAAAATGTTTGCAGAAAAATAGATTAAGGGGGGTGTATTCAATTGGGATTTTTAAAAACTTTTGGAGACTTTTTTAAGTTGGTGACTTTTGTGGACTTTGTGAAATTTTAAGTAACTTCTATGGATTTGGTAGGAATTAGTAAAAGTTTTTCCTGGATTTGTGGAGACTTTTACTAAAGACTTTTAAAGACTTTTGAGGAATTTTTTTTTATTAAGGAAATATGCTTTTCACAGTGTTAAATGTGAGATATCGAGGAATATTTATGAGAATTCACAACATTCACTTAAAAACGAATCTTTGAAATTAGAGGGAGAGATAGAGATCAACTAATGAAAATTTACCATAACCTGATTTGAAGAAAACTCATAGCAAAGATTCAAAGAAATACCTAATTGGAAGAGATAGAGGAAAAACCTAGAGGGAAAGAATAGCATACTCTTTTTAGAAATCTCTCTATGGATGAGAGATTTTGGGAGAAAAATCCTATTTATATTTTCTATTAAAAAGTCTCTAAAAGTCCAAGAAATTTTAAATTCTCTAAAAGTCCCTCTAAATTGAATACCCCAAAACTTGTAGAGACTTCTAAAAAGTTTCAATTGAATACCCCGTAACTTATGGAGATTTTTTAAAAGTCTATAAAAGTCTTTATTGAATACACCCAAACTTTTAGAGAGTCTCTAAAAGTTTCAATTAAATATACCCAAACTTTTTAAATCTCTAAAAGTCTTTAAAAGTTTCGATTAAATACACCTCTCTAAGTTTCTTATCAGTATAGAGAAGCAAATAGAGCAGCAGACCTTCTAGCCCGACAAGGGGCGGATGGTTTCATGATGAGGTACATACATCTACATCAAATATCAAATTGTTAAAAGGTATTGTTCGTATGGATAAACTTGGTTTTCCCAACATTGGGCAAAAGTAGTGAGGTTGATGTGTCAATTTTATTTGCTTGGTTAGTGCCTTTGTGGCTATTTGGTTCTTATGATTGTTTTGTTGGTTTTGTTTCCGTGGTATTCCTCCACCATGGGTGGGGGTGATTGAAAGAAGAAAAAAAAAGAAAAAGAAAAGAAAGAAAGATAGTCTAACAAACAAATTGATATTCTTCTAAGTGTCCTAGCTCCAGTTTGGTTTTCGATAAAAATTAAATTTTTAATAAATTTTGATAAAGTTAAAGAAATATGTGATTGAAAAGTTGATAAAAATTGTGAATTTCATGGAATCTATGCTTGAAGGTGAATTTAAAGAAAAACAAGTTTTTGAAAATGGGGGCCAAATAGTGACTTAATATTCTGAAGGGCGAAAAAGGAAATTGTACACAGGATGAGAATCATAGAAAATTTTGATAATTTTCGAGCATCATGTTTAACCCCCTACTTTCTAGGTTGATTTAGACAATATCTAGAACTTAAGAGAGCTCACACTAACTTTTTTGGCACTACATTTTAATTGTAATGAAATTTCCCTACATTTAATCATTTTTCTGTTTATATCCTTACTTTTTTTTTTTTCAACCATCTATTAATTAACACCATCTTATATTTGATGATAATTTTCATCCAAACAAATTTATATCAACTAAACGTTTGTTCATCATTTCAAAGCACGCTAATATAACATACGGAGAGAAAGCATTATCATAAACAAATGTGGTAACTAATTGAAGGCTAAGGATAACAATTTAAAAAAAAAAAAGAAGAAGTTATAAATGTTCGTGCGAAACCTGCAAGCGTACAAAATCATTAACAAGTAATAGATTTAATAAATTGGGAGTATCATCCCACGAGGAATAAAATTCAATTGAGTGTACTAATCTTTAATTAGATTTAAAGTGAGTAGACAAAAGTGATTTGTGATTTTTAATTAATCTAACTTAATCTACGGAAGCTTGTAAAATACGAATTTAATATGTGTATGAGATGATTGTATTGAACTACGAATCCACATATTATTATTTGTTCTATTTCTCAATTATGTAGCTAGTCTCGTTCTTACGTTCATGACAATGAATAATTCTATTATAATTAATTTTCTTTTCTAAGACAAATTAAATCTACTCTAGTCACGACCCAAATTTATTCCTAATCCAAATTCGAATGAATAGAACGCATTCAATTTCACAATTATCTCAAAGATTACACACATGATAAATATTATTCCTAAAATTTATTGCTCGCATGTTAATAACAGTGTTCTAAATCTATTGTGAGCATCTCAACACTACAACAAACAATCATATATTTAATTGATGATCAAGTAATCAAATAATAAATTTTAGCATGCAAAATTAATTAAGAATTGCAAAAATTTAACTAAGCTACTTGTTTTAAATTAAAAATAACTAATAAAATGTTTCATCTTTATCCAATACATGAAAAGAATTAGCCTAGCATAATGTTGGAATAAAACAAATAGAAGTGGAAAGACATCACCAAAATTTGACGGAACGCAAATAATATCCAAGTTCCTTGCACAAATCTTTGATGAATTACCGCACAAAGAAATTTGAAATTATTTCTTCAGTTGCTATCCAACGTCTTCTCTGCACATGGGACATGCCACACCATTTAATTGGTGAATCATTAAATATATGAGACCTACCATTAACTTATTCATCAATAAGTTAATCATTGATGAATTACCGCACAAAGAAACATGAAATTATTTCTTTAGTTGTTGTCCAATGTCTTCTTTGCACGTGAGACATGACACAGCGTTTAATTGGTGAATCATTAAATGCATAGGACCCATCATTAACTTATTCATGAATTAAATGACATATATATATATATATATATATATATATATATATAAATGATCTTCTAAGTACTGATACTTAACTTATGTTAAACACTAGTGACATGACACGCCATTAACTTATTGGTGAGTGAATGACATGTTACCGATGCTTAACATAAGCTATATATATACACACAGGAATGTTTTTGTAATTCCAACTAAAACTCCCCCCAACCGAAACTTTGTGCGTGTAATGTCTCTCTATATAATTCAGCCACCACTTCTCTTTTATTTCCACTGCAGGTCTGCCCTTTTATCTATAATTATGAGGCCCAATTATATTTGGTGAAATCAATTGGACCAGCACACTTTCTTGTGTATTAATAGGATTCCAATTGCTTCCAACTATGAAGTCCAAATAATTATTGAATTAGATACCAAATGCAAGTCCAATTTGTGTTTATCTTTGTGTTTCTCCACGTCATCCAATCTTTCAAATTAATGCAATTCAATCCTCCAATTTTTATAGCGAGACTTTGATCCCCAAAATTGTCGATTTCATTCAATTTCATCGCTCTTTCTTTTCCAATTGCTTCGAACGAGTCAATCACTAAAAACAAAAAGAAAATTATCCCAAATTTGATAGAAATTAATAATTTGACGACTTAAAATTTTAATAATATGGCCTAAATAAGTGCACAAATTGCACTTATCAAAAAACAAAAGTGTGAAAATAAACAAAGATTAGAGACTGTCATTGCAATTAAAATGTTGTGTAGGTAACGAAAATTATATTAAATACAATTACCTCTTTCCATATTTGTTCAACACTCCAGATAAAAAAGAAAAATTTCGAACGTGGAAGATTAGATAACATATACGTTTAGAGCGAGTTCTAAATTAGGAGGAACGTTGATTTAAAAGAAGATTTCTCATGTATTTTCAGGGTTTTTTTCCCCCCCTACAATTTGATGAATATTTTTAAATATTTTTTAACATTAATTTACTCGGGTTCTTAGTTTGTACTTTGCTAAAAGAATAGATAAATAAACGACCTCGTTTGGTTGCAAACACAAATCTATCGGTGAAGTTGACTAACCATCACTCTTAACTTTTTAATCATTATGTAAAATCGTGGCAAATAATCAGTGCAATGAACAAAAGATTCATGAAGTAAATTGAGTTGAACTACGAAGAACGAAGACATAAAAAGCTAGCTCGCCATATTAAAACATACAATACACCAACAATTCCACTAACATAGACCCAATCAAATAAAGAACCACAAAGAATTTACCTGCTAGGATTGCGTAAGCAGCCTACACCATCGGTAGTCATTTCCCGATATGTGTATTAGCGTGTGCGAGAAAGAATACGCCATCTGATGCTTGAGATAAAAAGGTTTACTTTTGTCATCATTGGACGATAAAGATGATCTTTTGCTATTCGGCGGAGAGATCCACTCTGTCTCCTCTTTTCCATTAATAGCAAGGGATCATCCTCAGGGACGGAGCCCGCACTGAACTTTTGGGTTCCAGTAGGCCCAATTTTATTTATTTATTTATTTTTTGAAGCCTGGTTCAATCTCCAACCCAGATGGAAGCACAATTGTCCACAGCCCATGATCCTTTTACTGACCTAGACCCGGAATGTTGATTCAATTAATCCGTTTTCATTGAAATCAAAACCAAACCCTTGCTCTCTTCGTCTCTCGACTCTCGCTCTGCTTCTCTCGCCACTCCGACTCACAGTCACCGGCTTCCAGTTCCAGTCCACCGACAGCCAACATCTCCTAGATTAGGGGCTCTAATCTCTGACCTAGTAAGTGTATCCCCGAAGTCCAAACCCCAATCCTTCCCCACCGCAACTTTAACATCGAACCACCGTCTCCCGCTAGTTGCTGCCTACCAACCCAACGAAAGAAGAAGAATTGAAGAAGCCGTAGCCCAGAAGAAGGTGATTTTGATTTCAATTTCAACCTCCAATTTCAATTTTTTCAGCGTAGTGATTTTGATTTTTTTTCGAGCTAATGGTTTTGTCCAGCTGAGGGATACTGGATATTTCAAACTAGCATGAATCTATAATTTGAGAAGTAGTAACTTAGCAGAAATAGTTGGGATTGAGTGGAATAATACTTGCTAACTTCCATTGCGTTTGATAGGTGCAGCACTCGCTTTTGGTTTTGGAGCCGTCACCGGTACCTATTTTGGATTGGAAATTGCAAACCACTGTGTGAAATTGTAAGTTCAAGTTGCTTAAGATTTAGAAATAGTATAAATTGCATTGTAAAATTGCGAATAGGAAGGTGAATTGATATTTTGAAATTGCATTGATAATGTGAAATTGTGAGTTGGATTGTGAAATAGTATAAATTGCATTGTGAAATTACGAATTGGAAGGTGAATTGATGCTGTGAAATTGGATTGATAATGTGAAATTGTGAATTACACTGCGAATTGAGATTGTGAAATTGTGAATTTATGATCCTTTTGTTATTATGAATTATTCTCACTCACTCCCAGTAATAATTGGATATCAAATGTTTAAATCTAGATATCAAATGAATAGATACTTTTAACGAAAAATGAATGTAGATAATGTTGATGAGGGGGTATCGAATAATGTGGAATTTGATATCACAAGACTTGCAACTGATCCTAGTCTAAGGATACCCATTTTGGATTACAATGCTAACATCCAAGATGAAGTTCGAAGAGCATATATGTTAAAGGGTCCTTGTCAGCCCCAATATCATGACTTTCCAAAACGACAATTTGAAGTAACAATTAGACGATTCAATCCTTCGCGGTTTAAAGAGTGTTTGATTTTTTGATACCCAATAATCCGAGCGATGATTTAAAACAGTTGTCAAATTATTTGTCGACACCATGAACTTGGCTCGGCTCGGAGACGAACTACGCTTTTGGATGGCTCGGGTTTGGGTTGGATGATTATTTGGTTAGTTAGACCATTTAGTAATTAATATAGAGTTGGAAATTGGCCCATTAGTTTAGGTTATATGACAGCCCACTTAGAGATCTTTTGGCCCATATTTGGTGACCTAAACTAAACTATATATATGTATTTATCTCCTAGCCGTGTTTTGTGTGTGTGTGTTATAGCAATGGAGATGAGAGTTGAGAGAAGAGAGACAGCCGAGAGAGAGGGAAGCCATGTGAGGTTGTGAGTGAGATTCAACCATTGTGATATCTTCTTCTTCCTCTTCATACCTTTGTAGATTGCTAACACCATCACCCTTCTCCTTTGTGGAGTTAGAGAGAAAGAGAACAGTCCAAAGTGAAGGCGAAAGTCTTGGGTCGAGCCAAGGTAAATCGATGTTCGTTTGATTATTTTTTGAGCCCGGAATCAAGATTTATCGAGGGATTTTCGCTACAAATGGTATCAGAGCTTGTGTTGTTAATAAATTTGTGATTTTTGGGGCTAAAGTCGAGCTAGAAGTGGTCGAAAACGGATTTGAAAATCAGAGGCAGAAACTGTCCAGTTTTTTCAAATATCTGCCGGATATGTTTTGACATTTTCTGGTGAAATCAAAAGGAGTTTTGCGAAACGGACACCACTGGTGGACTGTGCAGGTGGAGAAGAAGCTAGAAGGATGATAGGTCTTTGGCGCGTGGATCGTCGGCGCCGGCACGTGGGATTTTTGACAAGGTGCGTGAGGGCTCGTGGGGCTAAATCAAGGGATGGTGTCTTCAGGCAGAATGTTGTTAGTGACGATACGGACCCTGCGGTGTTGTCGAATTTCAGTTTTGAGCAATGCAGTGAAAGTTGGACGATTTTGCCCTTGCACGTTTGGGTGCCAGGTGCTGTTTTCGTGTTGCTATGGTTGCTGTTGACTTTAGGATATAGTCCTGAAGTGGTGAATTCGCGTCTCTCGATATTTACAGACCTTCCGACATGGTCTGCTCGGTATCGTATTCTTTGCTTTTTATTATTGAAGTTGAAATAAATGTGTAGGTTAATTATTTATTTTTCGCGTTAGAAGTTATCGTGTGGGGTGACGTTAGGTTTGGGGTAACCATTGCTTGTTGCTAGACCTAGGAATTACATGTGAATTAATTGCCTTAAATTCTATATGAATTTGTCACCAATTTTTCTACACCGATAGAACCGCATGTGACCTTAGGAAAATTTACTTGACTATGTTGTGTGAATTATGTGTTAGTACTTTACTTGTGGTCATTATTTGGTATTGTTGGCATGTTTAGGTCTAAGACAAGAGTGAAAAATAACGTATGTTTTTTAACTGTGGTAAAATTTGGGTATAGTTGAAAAGAAATTGTCCTAGGATGATAATAAAAGGAAAGATGAGGATAGAGACAATGTGAATGTAACTTTAGCGTCGAGTAGTGATCCTAGTGAGGTTTATTGAGAGAATAAACCTGGTTCTTGCATTGCATCCGTGTGTAATTCTTTCTGCATGTATGTGGTCACTCAATTCTATTGCAATGTTGATGTTACACTTTCAATATGTTTGATGTGTGTAATTACATGAACTTTGTGTAATATGTTTACATGCATAGTGAGTTAAGTTTTGTGGTATACTCTATTTGCTCTGTGAGTGGTGTGAGAGTGTGGTAATGAGAAAAAAGTTGGGCAGCCGTTTCTCTCCTTTATCTTTGTGAGCCAATGTGGTTTGTGAGATTATGTGAGACAGCTATGTTAGGGTTATATTCCTCCTCTTTGTGAGCCTCCTTTGTGAGTGTTGTGAAGTAACCGACTTTTTCTTCGATTTTTCTTTGTGAGTGCCACCTTCGTCATTTTTTGTGTGGATTTTTTGGAGCTTTGGTGATTAGAGTAACCTTTGTGGTCACCGAAAGGTGTTGATTTGCCATAGTGAGTTTGAAATGCATTAGCAGTGAGTTGGATGTCTTTTAGCAAAGTGGAGTATAGATGCCTAGAGGTGCATTGGTGATATGCATGAGGGATGTAGAGTGTGACATTTGGATCACGAGTGGAGATGTGATCAAATGTGTAGAATCCTTTATCTGTGAAAAAGACCCTGTACAGGTGAAGTGCGAGAGAGACACTTCTATCACTTCTGTAAGGTGGAGTCTCATTATCCACGTAGGTTGGGAGACGTGATGTGGTGATAGAGGATTATCTCGTGAATTTAGGATCTATTGTGACTTACTAGTTAGACATGAGTTGAGTGATTAGTTTAGTGAACATGGTGGGCGATGAGAAGAGATATGTGTTTTCGAGGTGAGAGTAACACGGAACGGGATAGGATAAGTGTGGTGAAATTTTTCATAGGGTCATTTATGCATTTGTTGCATATGTGCATGACCGTGTGTTGATTAACTAGGTGTTAATCTGTGGTTCTATGTGAATGTGGTTTTGAAAAGATCTGTGTATGATATCCTATATATATATCTTCATCGCATGATTGTTTGTTCACTGTGAATACTTATTTCTACTTGAGTGTTCTTGACCTTAGCCCTGGTGAGTACATGAAGCAAGCATGGTATGTGTTTTGGTTTGAAATACGAAGTAAGGTCTGTGATTCCAATTTTATTGGATTACCTTGATTGAACAAGTATAAATTGTGTGTTTTGGTTGCTTACAGATTATTGGGCATCAAGGTGGAGATTGTTGGGTTTTTTGATACCCAATAATCCAGGCGATGATTTAAAACAATTGTCAAATTATTTGTCGACACCATAGACTTGGCTTGGCTTGGAGACGAACTACGCTTTTGGATGGCTCGGGTTTGGGTTGGATGATTATTTGGTTAGTTAGAGCATTTAGTAATTAATATAGAGTTGGAAATTGGCCCATTAGTTTAGGTTATATGACAGCCCACTTAAAGATCTTTTGACCCATATTTGGTAACCTAAACTAACCTATATATATGTATTTATCTTCTAGTCGTGTTTTGTGTGCGTGTGTGTGTTATAGCAATGGAGAGGAGAGTTGAGAGAAGAGAGGCAGCCAAGAGAGAGGGAAGCCATGCGAGGTTTTGAGTGAGATTCAACCATTGTGATATCTTCTTTTTCCTCTTCATACCTTTGTGGATTGCTAACACCACCATCCTTCTCCTTTGTGGAGTTAGAGAGAAAAAGAACAGTCCAAAGTGAAGGCGAAAGTTTCGAGTTGAGCCAAGATAAATCGATATTCGTTTGATTGTTTTTTGAGCCTGGAATCAAGATTTATCGAGGGATTTCTGCTACAAAGAGTTCGGTAGTTAATTGGAGTACAGTGTAGAGAAGGATGCTGCTTATTGTTTGTATTGTTATCTTTTTAGAACAAGTTTTGAAAAACAAGGTGGATGTGAGTCTTTTGTTGGTTAAGGTTTTACATATTGGAAAAAAAAAAAAAAAAAAAAAAAAAAGACTTCATACTCATGATAGACTTCATGATAGTGCACATAATCAAACTCGCATTAAGTGTGAAGTGTTGATGAATCAAGAGCAATAGATTCAATCAGTTTTCTATAAAAAGTCAAAACAAGCAAGAAGTGCATATGTTACACGTCTTAATGCATCCATTGATTGTGTTCGAGTTCTTTTGCGACAAGGGCACCCATTTCGAGGTCATGATGAATCTGAGGATTCTCTCAATCCAGATAACTTCTTAGTGCAATTGTAATTTTTGGTTGCTCAAAATGAAGTTATTAATGCCGTCACATTGGAAAATGCTTCTAACAATTGCAAATTGACATCACCTAATGTTAAAAATGATATAGTAAATGCTTGTGCTATTGAAACGATCAATGTTATTATCAAAGATGTTGGCGATTCACTATTTTCTATTCTAGTTGATGAATCTCGTGATGTGTTAATGAAGGAGCGAATGTCTATTGTTTTGCGTTATGTAGACAATAGTGGGCATGTCAATGAATGCTTCATAGGGATTGAACATGTTATAAGTATCACGACTCTATCACTTAAGGCTGTAATTGATAAGGTATTTTCTAGATATAGCTTGAGCATGTCTAGATTGAGAGGACAATGTTATGATGGAGCAATTAATATATAAGGTAAGTTTAATGGTCTGAAAACACTCATTTTGAAGGAGAATCCATGTGCATTTTACATTCACTGTTTTACTCATCAACTCCAACTTGCGCTTGTGGCTATGGCAAAGAAGAACATCCCTATTACTAACTTCTTTCGTGTGGTTGGGGACATGATAAATACCGTTGGAGCATCTTCCAAACGTTGTGATCTTCTTCGAGAAAAATAATTAGACTTTATTGTTGAGACATTGGAAAAATGTGAGATTTTAAGTGGACAGTGACTTATCAAGAGACGACCCTCCAGCACTCTAATGATATACGATAGAGTTCACATTATAATTCTTTGGTCAGCTTGCTTGCCATGTTCTCTTCTGTTTTAGATGTATTTGTAATGATTATTGAAGATGAATCTTGTTCTTGTGATCAAAGATCTGATGCAAAAAATTTATTGGAATTGATACAAAAATTTGATTTTGCATTTAATCTACAGTTGATGAGAAGTGTCTTGGGGATGTCAAATGAACTATCAAAGGCATTGCAAAGGAAAGATCAAGATATTGTGAATGCAATGCAATTGGTGGGATTGTGCAAACGACGACTCCAAATAATGAGAGACGAAGGGTGGGACTCCTTTTTGGAAGAAGTATGTTCTTTTTGTCAACAACATTACATTCATCTACCCAACATGGATGATATGTTTGTACGTCTTACACTTCGTGGTCGCCCTCAGCGTAATTCTCCATAAATTACAAATTTACATCATTACCAAGTAGATTTGTTTTATTCTGTCATCGATTTACAACTTTAAGAATTGAATGATCGTTTCTCAGAGGTAAATACAGAGTTACTCCTTTGTGTAGCTTGTTTATGTCCACAAGATTCATTTTCTTCTTTTGACAAGAAAAACTTGACTAGACTTGCTGAGTTTTATCCATTAGATTTCTCTGTAGTAGATGTCATTACACTTAACAATCAACTTGAGACTTATATTTTTGACATACGTTCTAACAAAGAGTTTGAAGGGTTGGATGACCTTGGTGATCTTGCGGAGAACTTAGTTTTGACAAAGAAAGATAAGATACATCCATTGGTTTATAGACTTTTGACTTTGATATTGATTTTATCGGTTGCTACGGCTATTGTGGAGAGAGTCTTTTCTGCAATGAGCATCGTAAATGATAGATTGCGCAATCGGATGGGTGATTAGTGGATGAATGATAGCACAATTATTTATGTAGAGAAAGATATATTTTTGAAGTTCGATAATGAAGTTATTGTACGACGATATCAAAATATGAAAACCTGCAAAGAACAAGTTTAATATATAAATTATGTCATTTTTAGTTTTTTTGTAATATTGTTTTATTTTTTTTATCATCATTAAATCTATGATCAAAACCTCGAAGTTCGGAGTCAAAAAATGATGTCTACACTGAACACAAATCTTGGCTCCGCCCCTGATCATCCTCGTCGTCTAACGATAACAACGAGAATCCATCTCCCAAGCATCAAAATGCACACACTTTCTCTCACACAATTTTGATAAATTGTTCATCCGATCCTTTGTAGATTGTAAATATGAATGTAAAACAAACTGAAAGGGAAGAACAAGAGAAAAAATTAATTTTAAGGGCCATAATAACATTCGATGAGTGATAAATGAAAATACATCGAATTCAAGAATAATGGTGGTAGGGATGTTTACGATGTCATATATTTTCTTCTATGAAAAGCTTGCACGTGTCAAGGGAGAAGAGTTAAAGAGGCACGTAGCATACATTGCATTTGTTACAAAATGGTAAAGAGCTAAAAAATGTGGCTTACAATTTTTTATTTTTATTTTTTTTTTACATTTATTGTCTCATCATATTGTGTTAAGAAGTTGTTTTGAAGCTTTATATTCTTAATCATTTACTCTTTTGGGAGACGAATAAATCTTCTTATCTAGATCAAGAACCTTTCGATAGAGAAGGAGAAGAACAATTCTTATTCATCCGAAAGTGAGTAAATTAGCCTTGAGACTTAACAAAAAGCATTGTCACAACCTTCTTCCATTAACAATGACAATTTCGGCTAGCTACACAATATTGTCGATTGCTAATCCATCAACATACAAAGAGACATAGATCTCAAAATTTATTTTTTTATAAACACTCGGTATAATTAAAAAATACAACAAGCCCACCAATGATAATATTGTACATTGATGCTAAAAGACATAAAAACAGTACTCACAAGATGGAAACTCTTGTGTTTTTATTGAGAGGAATTGTACATATATATAGTAGTTGTGTCCTAGAGTAATTATAGGAATTGGCACGATTAAAGGAGAGACTAACATCTTTGTTGTAATTACAATTTTCACATAAATGGAACAATTACAATCAGTGGAAACAATTTCTCAAATCACAGAATGGATTCAGATTTGCTGTCATTTGTTGGCTTGATCTTGCTGTCATATGTTCTGGAAGGTATTTCCTTAATACACCCCAGTAAGTTCAACGGGGAAGGCTGCACGTTGAGCTTGGATCGAAGACGGGAAAATCTTGTAGAGACTAATGCTTTTGTGAGGCCATCGACTAATTGGTCCTTGCTTGATATAAAACGAACTTCTAATGATTTTTGCTGGACTCTTTCACGAACGAAGTTGTAGTCGATTTCCACATGTTTTGTACGTGCATGAAACACTGGGTTTGCTGTGAGATAGGTCGCCCCTACGTTGTCACCCAGAGAATGGGGCGCTGGGAAAAGAAAATACCAAGCTCACATAGTAAAGATTGGAGCCAGATAGAATCAGCTGTGGCATGGGCAATGGCTCGGTACTCAGCTTCGATGCTTGATCGAGTCACAGTCGGTTGCTTTTTAGAGCTCCATGAGACTAAATTGTCACCGAAAAATATGTAAAACCCAAAGGTTGATTTTCAATCATCAGGACAGCCGGCCCAGTTGGTATCAGAATAAATTGAGAGATGTGTAGACGTTAAAGGCCGAATGAATAATCCAAAGTTAATAGAAAACTTGAGGTAACGCAATATCCGTTTCACTGTTGTCGAATGTTCATCACTGGGTTTGTGCATGAATTGGCACACTTTATTTACAAGGAAGGAGATATCAGGCCATGTGAAAGATAAGTACTGCAAGGCACCAACTATGTTTCAGTAGGTAGAAAGATCAAAGTGTGGAGCACCTGAGAACAGTGATAGCTTCTGGGAAGAAGACATGGGTGAAGAAACAGGCTTGGCATTGAGCATGTTCGTGCGGCTGAGTAGATTATATATGTACTGACTTTGAGATAAAAATAGCCCTTCTTTCACGTGATGAGCTGCAATGCCCAAAAAGAAACTTAAAATACCTAGGTCTTTGACAGCAAATTCACTGGCGAGAGTAGAGATCAATAAAGATATAGCTTGCGAGGTGGATCCAGTGATGATTATACCATCAACATACACCAGCACAAAGAGAAGAACCGAAGCTTGTCTGAAGGTGAAGAGTGAAGTATCAAAGCTTGAGTTGACAAAATCGAGTGATTGCAGGTGCTCATGCAGATGATGGTACCAAGCACGTGGGGCTTGTTTTAAGTCTTAGAGTGCTTTGTGTAGTCGACATACATGATTCAGAAAATTGGGGAGAGCATATCCAAGAGATTGATACATATATACCTCCTCCGATAGATTTCCATGAAGAAATGCATTTTTTATGTTAATTTGATGGATTGGCCACCGATTGGAGACTGCAATGCTTAGAACAAGCCGGATGGTCGTTAGCTTGATCACTGGACTGAATGTGTCATCGAAGTCGATTTCGGGTTGTTGGTGGTAGCCCTTGGCAACTAGCTGTTCTTTATGGCGTTCAAGAGTGTCGTTGGCTTTGTATTTGGATTTGAAAATCAACTTGGAGCCGATGATGTTCATGTTCAATTTTGATGGCACTAGAGACTAGGTACCATTCTCTATAAGAGCTGCAAATTCCTCATCCATTGCATTGCGTCACTCACTGTATTTGCTTGCTTTTGTATAGTTCATGGAGGAGTTAGGGACATTGCCTATGACAAAGAAAGACTGTGGAAGTGGGTAGCGGACTGTTCCGTCAGTGAAGGTCAGCTTCACGATGTGGTTCTGAGACCGTGTGGTCATTTGGTAGGAACGGAGCTCCGGAGGATTTGCAGCGACGGTAAGTTCTATTGGCGGTTGAGTGGTGGACATGTGTAAGGATGGAGCAGGTGAAGGTGATGACAAACCAGATACAGGGGAGTCATTTGAGGTGGGAGACGAAATGTGATTGGAAAAATTGGAGTCAGACAACGTCATTTCAGTAAGGGGTGGGGCAGTGGAGAGCATGTCATCGATAGAAGGGGATGACGCAGGGGTGGAGCTAGGATTTGTGTTCAATGTGGGCATCATTTTTCGACGCTGAACTTCGAAGTTTTGGTCATAGATTTAATGATGATAAAAAAATAAAATAATATTACAATAATACTAAAAACAACATAATTTATATATTAAACTTGTTCCTTGCGAGTTTTCATATTTTGATATCGTCGTACAATAACTTCATTATCGAGCTTCAAAAATATATATTTCTCTACATAAACAATTTTGCTATCATTCATCCACCGATTACCCATCCGATTGTGCAATCTATCCTTTACGATGCTCATTGCAGAAAAGACTCTCTCCACAGTAGCGGTAGCAACCGGTAAAATCAATGCCAAAGTTAAAAGTGTGTAAACCAATGGATATACCTTATCTTTCTTTGTCAAAACTAACTTCTTCGCAAGATCACCAAGGTCATCCAATCCTTCAAACTCTTTGTTAGAACGCATGTCAAAAATATAAGTCTCAAATTGATCGTTAAGTACTATGACATCTACTACAGAGAAATCTAATGAATAAAGCTCGGCAAGTCTAATCAAGATTTTCCTGTCAAAAGAAGAAAATGAATCTTATGGACATAAACATGCTACACAAAGGAGTAACTTTGTATTTACCTCCGAGAAACAATCATTCAATTCTTGAAGTTGTAAATCGACGACAGAATAGAACAAATCTACTCAGTAATGATGTAAATTTGTAATTTCTGGAGAATTACGTTGAGGGCGACCACGAAGTGAAAGGCGTACATACATATTATCCATGTTGGGTACATGAATGTAATGTTGTTGACAAAAAAAAACATACTTCTTCCAAAAATGAGTCACACCCTTCGTCTCTCATTATTTGGAGTCGTCATTTGTACAATCTCACCAATTGCATTGCATTCACAATATCTCGATCTTTCCTTTGCAATGCTTATGACAGTTCATTTGACATCCCCAAGACACTTCTCATCAACCGTAGATTAAATGCAAAATCAAATTTTTGTATCGACTCCAATAAATTTGTTGCATCAGATCTTTGATCATAAGAACAAAATTCATCTTTGACAATGATTGCAAGTACATCTAAAATAGAAGAGAACATGGCAAACAAGCTGACCAAAGAATTATAATGTGAACTCCATCGTGTATCACCATAGCGCTGAAGGGTCGTTTCTTGATTTAAGTTCCCGTCCACTTAAAATCTCATCTTTTTCAAATGCCTTAGCATAAAGTCTAATTATTTTTCTCATAGAAGATCATAACGTTTTGAAGATGCTCCAATAGTATTTATCACATCCCCAACCACACGAAAGAAGTTAGTAATAGGGATGTTCTTCTTTGCTACAGCCACAAGCGCAAGTTTGGAGTTGATGAACAAAACAGTGAATGTAAAAGGCACATGGACTCTCCTTCAAAATGAGTGTTTTCAGACTATTAAACTTACCTTGCATATTACTTGCTCCATCATAACCTTGTCCTCTCAATCTAGACATGCTCAAGTTATATCTAGAAAATACCTTATCAATTGCAGTCTTAAGTGATAGAGTCGTGGTACTTGTAACATGTTCAATCCCTATGAAACATTCATTGACATGCCCACTATTGTCTACATAACGTAAAACAATAGACATTTGCTCCTCCATTGACACATCATGAGATTTATCAACTAGAATAGAAAATAGTGAGTCGCCAACATCTTTGATAATAACATTGATCGTTTCAATAGCACAAGCATTTCCTATATCCTTTTGAACATCAAGTAATGTCAATTTGTAATTGTGAGGAACATTTCCCAATGTGATGGCATTAATAACTTCATTATGAGCAGCAAAAAATTACAATTGCACTAAGAAGTTACTTGGATTGAGAGAATCCTCAGATTCATCATGACCTCGAAATGAGTGCCCTTGTTGCGAAAGAACTCGAACACAATCAATGGATGCATTAAGACGTGTAACATATGCACTTCTTGCTTGTTCTGACTGTTTGTAGAAAATCGATTGAATGTGTTGCTCTTGATTCATCAACACTTCACACTTAATGCAAACTTGATTATGTGCACTATCATGAAATCCAACATGAGTATGAAGCCTTTTTTTATCTTTCCAATATGTAAAACCTTCACCAACAAAAGACTCACCTCCACCTTGCTTTCCAAAACTTGTTCTGAAAAGATAACAATACAAACAATAAGCAGCATCTTTCTCTACACTGTACTCCAACCAACTACCGAACTCTTTAAACCACAAAGGATTGACTAGTCTAATTGTTACTTCAAATTGTCGTTTTGGAAAGTCATGATCTTGGGGCTAACAAGGACCCTTTAACATATATGCTCTTCAAACTTCATCTCGAATGTTAGCATTATAATCCAAAATGGGTATCCTTAGATCAAGATCAGTTGCAAGTCTTGTGACATCAAATTCCACATTATTCGATATCCTCTCATCAACATTATCTACATTCCTTTTTCGTTGAAACTATCTATTCATTTGATATCTGGATTTAGACATTTGATATCCAATTATTACTGGGAGTGAGTAAGAATAATTCATAATGACAAAAGGATCATAAATTTACAATTTCACAATCTCAATTCATAGTGCAATTCACATTTCACAATCCAATTCACAATTTCACAATATTAATTCACCTTCCAATTCTCAATTTCACAATGCAATTTATACTATTTCTAAATCTTAAGCAACTTGAACTTACAATTTCACACAGTGGTTCACAATTTCCAATCCAAAGCAGGTACCGAAGGCAGCTTCAAATTCGAAAGTGAGTGCTGCACCTATCGAACGCAATGGAAGTTAGCAAGTATTATTCCACTCAATCCCAACTATTTCTGCTAAGTTACTTCTTCTCAAACTACAGATTCATGCCAGTTTGAAATATTCAGTATCCCTTAGCTGGACAAAACCATTAGGTCGAAAAAAATCAAAATCACTATGCTGAAAAAATTGAAACTAGAGGCTGAAATTGAAATCAAAATCACCTTCTTCGTTCTTTTGGGCAACGACTTCTTCAGTTCTTCTTCTTTCATTGGGCTGGCAGGCGACAGCTGGCGGGAGGCTTGGACTTTGGGGATACACTTACTAGCTAATCTAAGAGATGCCAGCCGTCGGTGGACTGGAACTATAAGCCAGCGATTGCGAGTCGGAGTGGCAAGAGAAGAGGGCGAGAGTCGAGAGACGGAGAGAGATGTGATTCAAGCAAGGGTTTGGTTTTGATTTCAATGAAAACGAGTTAATTGAATCAACATTTCGGGTCTGGGTTAGTAAACGGGTCATGGGCTGTAGGCAATTAGGCTTCTATCTGGGTTGGAGATTGAACCAGGCTTTAAAAAAAAAAATTGGGCCTACGTGGGCTCCGCACCTGGGATGATACATGGAAGGATGAGTGGGTGTCGTTGATGTTGAGAGGAAATGGCAAAGTAACGGTTGGGCTCTATGTGGGTGGGGTGGTAGGGGTCTTGTGTGGTAGGCTGGCAAATGGCAAGATGGTCTCGTCAAATATGACATGCCGGGATATGAAAATTTTGCCACTAGAAGTGTCCAGGCACTTGTATCCACGATGCATGTTGCTAAGATCAATGAAAACACACTGCTTTGAGTGAAAATCAACTTTATGTTGATTGAAGGGACGGAGGTAAGGGAAACAAGCACACTCAAAAATTTTAAGTAGTGAAAAATCGAGGGCATGTTTATGGAGTTTTTCAAATGGTGAAATATCGAGTGGAGTTATGGGGAGACAATTTATGAGATACGTTGCCATTAAAAAGGCATGATCCCAATAGGCATGGGGAACACTGCCATGAAATAGAAGAGAAAGTCCTGTTTCAATGATTTGACGATGTTTTCTCTGAACAGACCCGTTTTGTTGTGATGTATGAGGATAAGTTACACGATGTTGAATGCCAATTATGTCAAAGTATTTGTGGAGGGAGCGGTATTCTCCCTCAATCCATTTGTAAAGCTTTTATTTTTCTTTCAAATTGGCGTTCAACGAGTTTTTGGAAGGAACAAAATATTTGCATCACATCTGATTTGTTGGGTATAGGAAAGAGCCACATGAATTTGCTAAAATGATCAACAAATGAGACATAATATTTATTTCCATTAGTTGACATAATAGGAGATGGACCCCAAACATCAGAGAAGATTAATTCAAAAGGAGAGTGGGAAACAGACTTTGACACGGAAAAATGGAAGACGATGACTTTTTCCTTGTTGACAAGCGGAACACACACCTACTGTTTTATTTGATGAGAGAGGTAGAGAGAACTTGGAGATGAGTTGCCGAACGGTTTGATAAGATGTATGACCCATCCGACAATGCCAAACATCAAGAGGAGCACGATGGGAGAGAAAGGATAGGCGAGATGGTGGTGGAGCTAATGGTGAGAAAGAGTAGAGCTCGTCTTTAGTTTTGCCGTGCATTAAAATTCTCCCCGTGGTTCCGTCCTTCACCAAAACGAAAGATGGGTGAAATTCAATATAAATATTATTTTCACGCATAAATTGAATCACAGATATCAAATTCTTTTTAATCTATGGTACATGTAATAATTGAGATAAAGTGAAAGAGTGAGTTAGAATTGATATAACGGCAGAGCCAATATTCTTTATAGGCAAACCTGCCCCCATCGCTGACATAGATTTGATCACCTCCATGGTATGGCCTCGAGTGTAGGTTCACGTTCTGTTAATCATTTGTGAGATGATTTGTTGAGCCAGTATCAGGGTATTAGTTTGTGTTTGAAGTGGATGAAGGCGAGGTCATGTATGCTATCATGGTTGGAAGAGCCCCTTGATACGCATGGTCAAAGTGATAGTAGCACTGCACGGCCGTGTGACCAGTTTTGCCACACACTTGGCAAGTTGGTCTCGGGTTGGAAGAGTTATTCTGATGTGAGTGTCCTCACCCAGGTCCTCTATTTCTGAAGTGGGAGTTGCTATAGGATTGTTGAGGATGTGATGAACGATGGTTTTGTTGGGGATTTCCACCACGATTGCGTTGGTCATTCCAGGTTGTCACATTGACCAAACCTTACGGTGGCATCAAGAGCAGATTGTTGTTGCTCTAGGCGTAACTCAAAGTTGAGAAGATGGTTAAACATCTCTTCAGAAGTCATTTTGTCAGCTTGAGTGGAAATGGAAGTCACAATGGCATCATACGATATATCGAGGCCTCCAAGAAGGTAGGCGGTGAACTCATGACTTTGTAGGGGCTGACCAATGGCAGCATGGGTGTCAGAGTATGACTTCATCTTTTGAAAATAATCAGAGATGACATATTTCCTTTCTTGGTGAGAGCCAAGAATTGGCAAGTCTGAATTGCTCGAGTCAAAGACATGGTGGAGAACATTTTCTCAAGGGAAACCCAAACTTCTCTAGAAGTTAAGAGACCCACCATTTGAGCTAAGATGCTCTCGGACAGAGAGGATACCAAGGTTTGTAGAACAACCTGGTCTTGGTCATATTAGGAGTTGAATTTTGGGTTGGGAATTTCTATTGAGGCAGAGGTGGAGAAGATATAACAACCACTTCAAGCTATAGGAGCACTCCAAATGACTTCGACCAGCGAACTCGAACGAAATTCCCTCTCTACCATGACCATAACTATGACTTTGATGCAAATACTTTATGCAAAACCAAAGTATAAATTGGAATGAAATGATATGGTATCTATGACTTTTCTTGAATGAATAAAATTCAAACACATGAGATCTATATATATATATATATAGTAGTTGGGTCCTAGAGTAATTACAGGAATTGGCATGATTAAAGGAGAGACTAGCATCTTTGTTGTAATTACAATTTTCACGTAAACAGAACAAGTACAGTTAGTGAAAACAATTCCTCAAATCACAAAATGGATTCAGACTTGCTTTCATCTGTTGGCTTGATCTTGTTGTCATATGTTCTCGAAAGTATTTCCTTAATAAGACACATTAAAATGTTCCATTTCAATTCAAATTGGGGAACTTCGGATTTGAAACAAACATGAGTGAATTCGTGCTTGTTGTTGAAGTGTCAAAATTGTTGGTTAAATTTATTTCTTAAACTCTTTTTAATATTTTAAATCGGTAACTACCAATTCAGTCTGTTACTTGATATAACAATAAACTTACTCATATAGTTGATTGTATTACTAGTATTGAATATATTTTCAATACCACAAATCTTTCTCTTAATAATGCTGACAAATATTCTCTACAAAGTGACATAGTGCATACCAAAAGATTCTATATACAAAATCACTATGTTCTCTTTTCTCATTCCATTGAGTTAAAGTCATTATTCATTTGATTGTTTTATTCATATCAAAACTCCTTTTAATGTTTTTCCACATTCTTTATATAATTCAGCAAATAAATATTACATATTGAGGAACGACGTAGTAACTAAAAAGAACCAAGTCCCATATATCAAGATTACTCTGTAAGACGATAAAATTTAAGATCGAATATTTTCTAGACAACGAAATAATCATAAAAATGAACATATTTAACATGCTCAAAATTATAAGGATTCCTTGTTGTCACATAACATTTAATTTTTTAAATTTAGAGATTAAATAACAAATTAATTCTTTCTTTCTTTTTTTTAATAATTTGATATTGACAACATCAATTTCTTCTCCATTTTTTTTTTTTCTAAATCTTATTTCTCAATTCCTTAGGACCATTACTGTATAGAGCCAAAACAATGTAATAGTGCCAGCTTTAACAACAAATTAACCTTATTTTACATCAATTTCTTTTTCTCTTTAAATCTTATTCTCAATCCATTCGGACCATTTTATAGACCCAATGAAATGTCGAAACTAATCATTACCATACAAGATTATTATGGAAGCAATTGTACAATTTAATAAACACCATAGTCCTACGAAAAGATGAAGTTAACTAATTCACTCGATTTGAATGCAATTTAGCCCCCTGTTTGGCTCCCATTAATTTTCATTATAATGGGAGATAATATTTTTTTTTAAAAATATTGATGGTTGTAAAAGAATAAAAAGTTTTCGATTTACGTATAATATTATTTTATTAAAAATTGTATGATTAAAAATAGGAGAGGGAAAAAAATTATTTGAGGGCCAATAAATTAATTTATAAATTTAATCAAATTAAAACATTAATTTCAATCACACAACCAAAACTAAAATTCACCACTATCCATGCATTTTGTGAAACTTACAACTATTTCTTTTATTATTCCTATTTATAAATTATTTATAAATTTATCAAATGGCATCATTGTAGTTTGAAGTATATATAAAAATAAAAAATAAAAAAATGAAGCACTATCAAAAGTAGAGGTGGGCGCAAGTCGATTCAGAGAATCGAATCGAACCAAACTTTTCGGGTATCTAGTAAATGGAACCGTCGGGTCCAAATATAATTATGGAACCGTTCGGGTTCGGTTCGATTCGATTCTGTACTAGAATTAAATTTTTTAACATTTATAACAACATTCTATAAATACAACTAATTATACATTCAATAGTTTTGGAATGTGAGTGACTAGTAAACTACCTTGTTCAAATGATCGCTACGATCAAAGTTTCGGTCGACGGAGGTTACAGTTTCGATCGGAGGTCACAGTATCGGCCGATGATTATATAGGTTTTGGGATATTAGCGAGGCCGCGAGAGTCGAGACAATGTTATGCACTTTAGTATAAGTGTTTAGGGTTATTTAGTGGATTTGATCTTATTTGACAAAGAAATGAAACAATAAAATAGGTAATTGGGCCAAAAATTAAAAAAATTAGAAATGAAACAAATTATTGGGCCAAAAATTTGGATTTAGAAATCGTTAATTTGTTTAAAAAAATTAAAATTAAAATAATTTGATTTAAAAAAAAAAATTAGAAAGATTCGTTTCTTATTTAATTCTTCGGTTCTTGGTCTAGAACCGAGAACCGAACCGTACCCGTCGATTCTCAATTCAGATACCCGTTCGGATATTTAATTTGACAAGAACCGTCGAGTTCGGTTGGATTCGATTCGATTCGGGTTCGATCGGTTCGGGAGATTTGCCCCGCCCTAATCAAAAGTAATAAGAATAAATAAGGAAGAGAATGGGGAAACTTGTATAACTGGTCATGAAAATATAGACAAACAGAACCAGAAAACAAACATTACACCTACAACAACAACAAAGCACATTTTCCTGCTCCATTTTTGGCCCTTCTAAGTTTACAGACCAAAAGCTACAAGAAGTTATTACACTACATTACAAACTTATCGTTATCTTTTCCCCAAAATTTTCAGATTCTCGAAAGCCAATTCATAGACTAAGCAGGTTAGGGGCAGATTGTGTAGGATTAGTGAGCATGTGAACTACTTCCCTCATTGTCGGCCTGGCCGCGCTCTCATCCTCGACGCACAGCATTGCAATCTTGAACAAGTTTATAACACCATTTAAGGGATAGCCAACGAGCCTAGAATCCAATACTGCTAGTACCGAGGCAGCGTCTGAAGGTTGAGAGAGCTCTGATGTCGTTTTTCTCACCCACCTCACTATGTCGACACCATCCCCAAACTCCCCCACTGGCTTTCGCCCTGTGATCAGTTCTAACATCACCACCCCAAAGCTGTACACATCACTCTTCTGGTCCACTTTTAGTGTGTAGGCATATTCTGTTGCATTTCAAACAAAACAACTCATTAAAACATAATCGATGGAGTAAATTAAGTCTTGTTTGGATCAGGTAAACCGTGTAATGCTAGAATAAAATCTTGTCTATTATATTTTAGTGTCTAACACACAGAGGACAGGACAAAAATCTATAGTATTATATGGCAACAGAAGGATTCATATGTCCAGCACAACCAAATTAATGAATGACCTAAACTATCTTAGAAATTCAGAAAATTAACAATGCAATAATCTGTAAAGAAACAAAAGTTCTAGTTAAGAAAGTACTCACCTGGTGCAATGTAGCCATAGGAGCCAGCAATGGAGGACATGCATTCAGATGCACCGGCGTCATGGCAGAACTTGGCCAGTCCGAAATCAGCCACATGAGCTTCGTAATCCGAGTCGAGCAGAATATTATTCGATTTCACGTCTCTGTGAATAATCGAAGGTGAACAATCATGGTGCAAATAACATAAGCCCTTAGCTGCTTCCACTGCAATCCTGTACCGTGATTCCCACTGTAAGTGAGCGCCCTTGGCACTATGCAGCATCTCCCCTAAGCTTCCATGGGACATGTATTCATATAACAATAAATTGTTCTCATTGTTCGATACATACCCCAGAAGTCTTACTATGTTTCGGTGCCGTATTCTCCCCAATGTCTTAATTTCAGCCATAAATCCATAATCAGTTGGACTATTACCACGGCAAGTTAATCTTTTTATCGCGATGTCAAAGCCATTTGGCATGGAGCCTCTGTAGACAATCCCAGCTCCACCTTTACCAATTATGTTCTCATCTTGTATGCATTCTATTACGTCGTCCACTTTGAAGTCTAGCCTCTGGAACGCTGTAAGTTTCCAGGATTTCGATTTCTTGAGCGTTCTCTTTCTAATTGCGATCAAGGCAACAGCCATTAGCAATAAAACAAAGACTACTATTACTACAATGATCACCATATTTGATTCTCTCGGATGTCTTTGTGATGAACTCGAAGCAGAGGAACAAAACGTGCTCTGAGGTTCACAGAGGTTAGGATTTCCGGCCAAAAACAGATCATCAATGTCTCTAAATAGCCCGGTTGTCGGTCTTCTGCCTGAAAAATCATTGTAAGAAAGATCCAAAGTTGTTAAACTTTTCATTAACCCAACTGAACCTGGAATTGCGCCGGTGAGTTTGTTCCTCGACAGGTTAAGAACATTCAAATTCTGCAGCACAGAAATCTCCATAGGAATCACACTGTCTAGATTGTTTCGGCTTAGATCAATGAAAGTCAAGTGGGAACAACGAGCAATGGAAGCTGGAATTTTGCCTTTCAAGCTGTTGCCACTGAAATTCAACTCTGAAAGTTTTTTTAGACTGAAAATTTCTTCCGGGATTTCGCCACAGAACTTGTTCAAGTCAAGGAACAAATTCTCAAGATTCATCAGATTCCCAATAGCCGAAGGAATTCTCCCCGTAATCCAATTATTCGACAAAGAAAGACTCCCAAGAGTATTAGCAGAAATCTCATCGGGCAGCTCGCCCGTGAAGAAATTATCATTTAGCTCAAGCATATCCAACTGTGGCAAATTAAAAAATCCAGCCGGAATCGTTCCATTCAAGTAATTCTTCTTTATTCTGATCCGAGTCAAGGACTTGCACTCACCCAACTCATCTGGAATCGGGCCATAGAAATAATTGTCCATTAAAATCAAAGTCTTAAGCTTTCCTCCTTTACACAAGTCCTTCGGGATAGTTCCAGTCAGGCGATTCTGTGTAACGTCCAGCAGCATTAGCCTCTCGTTCCTGCCGAGATTTTCCGGCAGTCCCAGAGTGAAATTGTTGTTCCATATCTGTAAAACTTCAAGATTGGGCAGGTCCCCAATGAACCTTGGAAGAGGACCCTGTAATTTGTTCTGAAACAAATTAAGCAGAGTCAAATTCTTCAATTCAGCAAAACTTTCTGGTATCTCTCCTGTAAGAAGATTAATGGAAAGGTCCAGTGACATCAGGCTGAACAACCCCGAAAGCTCCGGTGGAATATGGCCAGTGAGATTGTTCAACTGAAGAAACAGAGTATGCAAATGCTTGAGATTCCCAAGACTCGCCGGAATTTCACCGGTGAGATTACAGTTTCCAAGATCAAGTAATCGCAGCGTGGCTATCGTACCAAACTCCGGCGGAATGCCACCTTCATAGCAATTATAGTAACCCAAAGAAAGCTCCTGAAGGTTCGGAATCTTAGCCAGAGATGCTGGAATTTTTCCTCCCAAGTTGTTGCCTTGTAAAGCCAAGATCATCAAGCTTTTGAAATCGGAGTAAATTTCCGGGATTTCCCCGGAAAAATAATTTCCTCCGAGCTTAAGAAAATTCAGTTTCTCTAACTTGACCAACTCCACGGGGAGATTTCCACTGAAATTATTGTTGTACACGTCCAAAACTTCGAGCTCTGTCATTTTAAGCACAATTTTTTCAGGGAAAGTCCCACTGAACAGGTTGCAGGAGAGATTCACGTACTTCAAGTTGATTAAACTGGAAACTTCCATCGGAATCGAGCCGGTAATATGATTACCAGATAAAGTGAGATTAACTAGTTCACTCAGCAGCCCAATCTCAGGCGGCAGGGTCCCCAAAAGTGGGACGTTGGTGACGTTGAGAGATATCACCCTTAATTCATCGTTGCACGTCACGCCGTAAAATGTGCAGTGAACTGACGGAGAAGACGACGGGGTGGCAACCCAGTCATCTAGACCCGACCCGTCAGCTCCGACTATTGAGGATTTCAGTTTCAACAGGGTTTCAAGATCCGATTGTGCATGAGTGATACTGCATGAAAACCAAAGAAAGAGAAAAATCAAGAAAATATGATGAGGAACATTATTTAATGAAAATTTTCTCATTTTAGCTTTTGTGAGATGAACAGATATTTGTACGGGTGAGAGTGGAGACGAAGGGGTTTTAAAGGCTATTCAAGTACTGGGCATGGCATTGTTAAAAAAAAAAAAAAAAAAAAAAAAAAAAAAAAGGTTAAACCCCAACTTTAAGGGTCTCTCACCACTCCTGTCCTGAAGCATTGTGAAGGGAGGTAAATCGCAAGTTATGCCTCCAAGGGTACAGGGTGGAAGGCTGCTTGTACCCTTGCACTTATCCAAGAGCCAAATTCATATTTCAGGATTCGAATCCTTGGCTCACCAGTCTCAAGCAAAACTGGATTTCTCCACCTTTCCCTTTTACCATTTGAAGATGTGCGCTGGAGACTGGGCATTGTTTATATGGTGGCAAGGAATCGAATGGTCTAAACTCTAAAGAACTACTGAAATAAACAAAGTAAAAATCCATCATTTTCCGTCCCCGTGTATATATTGGCTCTACAATATTGACCACGTTATGTAGAGGGTGTTCGATATTCATTTTTATAGAAAAATAAATTTTAAAATGATTGATTAATGGAGAATGTACGAATAAAAAATAAAGAAAAATTTTGAATTTATGTCTAATATTATTTTAACGAAAAATGTGTGGTTAAAAAGAAAATAGAAAAAAAAAATATTTTGATAAAAATGATAATCAAACCCTATAATTATAGAGAGCTACTGAAGAAAGGTTATAGAATTTTGTTCTTAGCCTCCTTTTAAGTTTATTTTCTTTTACTCAAATTCTACCTTTTCAAATTTAATTTTAACTATACATTTTATAAAATTCATAAATATTATTCACTTATAAATCACTCATTTCATAAAAATGAAATTTAAATAATATAACTTTGACTCAAATAAGACATAACATTTAATTTTACCCGTTCAGAAGCTAATAAATTAACCTAAATTCTGTAAATCCTTTTGGCCAATACAATAGCTTATTATCTGAATACTTAAAAAAGATTTAACAATAATAAGATTTCCGACAGTTTAACATCAATGTATACATTTCACTTCTAACAAGTTGAATTGAAGTGTTAAAAAAAATAAAACAAAAAATTGTTCTTTCAAGTGATTATAAGTCGTGATTTATATGAAATGTTCAAATAATAAATGAGTAACAATATGTGTGAATAAAAAAATTCGAAATCAATAGTCCTCTTATTCAGAAAATAACTATTTTGTCTTAAACAACAGGTGAAAGCAAGTTATAGATAAGAGATGAGATTCTAGTTGTTCTCATAGACGCAGGAGAAGATGCAATTCCTCCCAATCTTGGTTTAGCAATTTTAAGCGAGATGATATGTCGGGTAGAGGTTAACTGTCTTTGTCTCCTCTCTAATTAATTGAATATATTTACCGACTTTAAACTTCTAATATGCCAACTCTCAAGAACGAAACGTAACTATGTACTTGTTTGGTAGCGATTTTGATAATTGATTTTTTGACCGTTAGAGATAAAGTGGATCCTACCTGTGAAAAAGAATTCAAAAATGACAATTGAAATAATAAAATAACGATCAAAAAATTGATTTTAATTAACTTTTAAGTTGTATCAAATAATCTCTATATTTCGCAATTTCCTCTTGTTAGAAGGAATTGTATGATTCCCTTGTTCAAAAATGGTTTATTTAAAATCTAAAATAATCACCAGCTAAGCTTACTACACCCAGAAGTAAAAAAATAAAAATAAAAAATCTTGCCCCCGAGCATAGCTCAGTGATGCAAAAAATAGGAGTGAGGTTATCTCACGCCTTGCTGGCAGTCACAGTGTTGTGGTTCGATTCCTGGAACATAAAATTGGTCTCCTTGTAGGCGTAATGTACAAGTAACTCTTGTTCCTTGACCTGTTTTGACACATCTCGTCATTTATTTCCCTTACAAAATTCTAGAAATAGGGCTATGGGAATCCTTAAAGTTGGAGTTCAACCTTTTGTTTTTTTATAAGAATAAAAATCCTAATGCATTACTCATCCTAAAGAGGGTCATTAGGTGACGGCGTGAAATGGCAGTTTGAATGACAGGTGTATGATAATGTTGCTGACTCTCTGACCCTGCCAGCTCTGTACTTCTGACATGGCACCAATTGTATATGATCCACTGTCGTTTTAAATATTTGAATTATTAATACGACACAGGTCCGATTCAGATTGTGGGCCATTTTGGGTTTTTGGGCTTTTCCAAAAACGATTTTGGCAAAGGAGATGCATTTGGGGCCCATATAGAGTAAAGTCTGAAATCGTCTTTTCCCAAACGGACGTGTTTTTACCCTGTGGCTGTGACTCTATCTTGGTTTTGAGTGAAAAAGTATGCTCTCTTTTTTGTTGTCGTTTGGTTTATATCCAAGCAGTCCCTATCCGATCTCCCATTGGTCAAGCGCAGTCATAACTATCCATTGTCCTTTTTTTCGACTTTCAAGTAGAAACAAAAGAACAAAGCTATATCTTGAAAAATCTTGCTATTTGTACAAATTAAATCGACAAATTTGGTGTACAAACTATGTGTTAACAAAATTTAGACCAATCATTTTAAAAACAGTTTTTGAAATCAATAAAAATTAATGGTCTAGATCTTGCTAACACTTCATTTGTAAACAAACTTTGTACAAGTAGATTGATTCTATATTGATTGTTAATGTATTGGAACTCCCCCAATGTGACAAAAATTTGGACAGTGATGTGATGGTTGTAGGCAAAATTAATTGTGTAGATTTAGCCATGTGAAAGATTGTATACCTTAATGTAATCCATAACGTATATATAGCATGATTGAAGGTAAGGATTAATATATATGAACTCACAAATTTTGACAAAATGAGTTACACACACTCACAAAAAAGGACAGCGCTGGGCGTACAGTCCAGCACATTACAGAACTCTTACAGAGTTCTAACAAAGAAGTAGGGTCGGGATTTTTTTTTCATTTTTTATTACATTGAGGCCCGCATGGAACCGACGCCATGTGAGGGGTCGGTAAGACATTTGTAGAACAAAGCTCTGTACACAGAGCTTTGTTGCGGACCCTACATGAAATCAAAAAATGTCGGTTGTGTGGTCCCCATCCCTATTGTGAGTGTAAATAAAAAATTTGGTACAAAAGTGTGAGTACATGTAGCATGATTATGGAAATAAAATCCCAGTGTTTAGCATATAATGGCAGTAAAGGGCGTGTTTGATACAACTTAACAACAATCTCGAGCTTAATTTTCTTATTGTACATTTTTTTACATTGAACATATTTGGCAAAGCTTAGTGGGTGTTTGAGTCCCATTTTTATGGGAAAATGAATTTAGCATAGTAGATTGATGGAGAATGTGTAGATGAAAAATAATGAAAAGTTTTTTATTTACGTATAATATTATTTAAATGAAGAATGTGTGATTAAAAAGAAGAAAAAGAAAAATATATTTTGATAAAAATGAGAATCAAACGGAGCTTCAATATTGAAAATTAGGATTTGCATGCTTGACAAGATTCCATTAAAAAATAAGCATTAATTTGGACCCTTGTAATATATTCATATCTTAAAATTTCAACTGTTTCGTAAAGTAGCTTTTGTTCACATTATTATGATAAGTACTTAAAAGAGCCCATTTAACATGGTTCTTAGAAGTTAAAAGAAATTTTCGAAATCCATTTTTCTTTCTCTCTCTCCCTTTTCCTCTTTTTTTTTTTTTTTTTTTTTTTTTTTTTTTTTTTTCCCCCTTTTCTTTTTTTTTTTTTTTTTTTTTTTGTTTTGTTTTGGGAACTCATTTGGCTAATTACATGAAAGAGTTTCTTTTAATTACAAGAGTTTTTAGATGAATCTAATTTAATTTGACTTTCTTTCAAAAACAATTTTTAAGATAGGAAACTCTTTTAGAAATTAGTTTTTAAATGAACATTAGGATATATTTCTCAAAAAGTAAAAATCATACCGAACAAGTCAAAATAAATTATTGAAGAGAATTTGGAAGCCACGGAAGTGTGACAAAAAAGACAGAATTTATTCCCCAACCTCAAATTTTTCCACTATAAAAGAGAACAAATTCACATTCCCAATTAAAGTGCAAGTGGAGTAATTTGCAATACAAACTAGAATCCAAATGAGTGATGTGAAGAATAAAGAGGATTATTTTTCGAGTGTAATTCCACTTTGGATTATTAATATAAGTTTATTACCTTTGTGGAGAAGAGGATATGCCAACTCTTCTTCCCTTTTGGTGTAGTGAGTATGTCGAATAACTCGTAATTACGTGTCTGTGCTTTAGTTTGATACTCACACGAGATGGTATAAACAAAGTCAAAATAAACTCGCTAGTGGATGAGATTTATTCCATTGATTTGTTAAATAGGATCATATATCATTAAATTTGTATTGTAATTACGAGTCAAAATTCTTATTTCAAGAAGAATGAAGATGACACGCAAGTACATTCTCATTGTTTAGCTTCCTTTTACATACACATTTGACAAATGCAAGGCTACCTTATTGTGACGCGAATTGTAAGAAAGAAAGAAATTGGGTATAAATTCTTATGGATTTGTTCTCCTGCCCGCCACACTTACAATGAGCATAAATAACTTCTATTCACTGTGGAAAATAATGACTCCTATCCATTGTGAAAAGGAGACCACCACTGCATATCATTTCTATGAAGTAGGGGTGGGATGGGGCATCGGGGCTCTCAAAATTGGGTTCAGGGGGGTGGGGTGGGGTGGGATGGGGCATCGGGGCTCTCAAAGTTGGGTTCAACCCTTTTTTTTTTTTTTTTAAATGAAGTAGTTTGAAAAAGTATTAAGTAAGCCCTTGTTTGTCATTTATTATTTCATATTTTACCATATTATTTTTTCTACGATAATTATTTTTATTCATATATTTTTCATTAAAATAATATTACATGCAAATAAAAAAAATTTCCTTTTTTTTAACCACGTGTTCTCCGTTAATTTACTATTTATAACACATTTTTCGAGATTAAAGGGGCTCAAATACACCATAATAATGACCTACTTTTACTGAATTTGGGCAAAAGTTATTAGGCTTTTAGTCTGTGTTTAATGGACTGAGGGACGAATGGGGATGGATTAGACGACTGCCTGAGTAAGACCACATGATGTCAATGAGACAGTGAAGAAGATCTCTCACTTGCAGACTTTTTCAAAAACATGTGAGTTAAACTAGATGAATTTATTGGACCAAGGTCTCTGTGAGAAATGGGAGAAGAAGAGCTGGGCGCCTAGGCGCCCAATCACATGTGAGTTAAACCAGATGAATTTATTGGACCAAGGTCTCTGTGAGAAATGGGAGAAGAAGAGCTGGGCGCCTAGGCGCTGGCCGTGCTGCATGGAAGCAGAAACATGGCGCTTAGGCGCTACTCATGGGCGCCTAGGCGCCCCGATACCGAAAATGAGGCAGGAACATGGCGCCTAGGCGCCACCCATGGACGCTTAGGTGCCCCGATGCAGATCCAAAGCAGCAACATGGCGCCTAGGCACCCCGGATTGACTATATATATCAGATTTTTCCCCTTCCAGTTAAGAACTCGATTTTGAGAGAGAAAAATAGAGAGGGCTTGGATAGAATTTATCAAGTAAGAGTTTGTTCTTCTTGGGTATAAATTCAAAGTCATTTTTCTTTCTTTGGGATTAACTTGAGGCTTGTTCAAGTAATCCAATCCATTGTTCTTCTTATATATTGAAAAATCATTTCTTCCCCAATTTCTTATTTTTTCAAGTGGTTTGAAATTTTTCACATTACAAGTTTGTTTGGTCTTGTGCATCTTTGGGAGGTGTTTTCCCAACAATTTGGTATCAGAGCTTCTTCTTAAATCAAGGTGGTTAAGTTTCGATTTTTGGTGAGTTGTTTGAACTTTGTTGTGCACACAAGGTGTGTGTAAAAATTCCCAAGTGAACTTTGGTGGTTTATTTCCGGTAAACAAGTAGATAAATCATGTCTACTACAGGAATGGTGAAAATTGGGAAGTATGAGATAGAGAAATTCAATGGGAAGAA
>NC_036243.1:20684229-20689918 GCF_002742605.1 Olea europaea var. sylvestris | reverse complement strand
TGCAAGTGGTTGTACAAAAAGAAAGAGGATCCTACCAAGCTCGATGGTACAAGATTCAAAGTAAGGTTAATGGCTAAGGGGTTGGCACAAAGAGAGGAAGTTGACTACAATGAGATCTTTTCTCCGGTGGTCAAGCACACTTCCATTCGGGTGCTATTGAGTATTGTTGCTCATCATGATCTTGAGCTGGAACAACTCGATGTCAAAAACGTCTTCTTGCACGAGGACTTGGATGAGAAAATCTATATGCATCAACTTGAGGGCTACAAGGTTGAGGATAAGGAACGTCAAGTTTGTCGCTTGAGAAAATCACTATATGGATTGAAGCAATCTCCTCGGCAGTGGTACAAGCGATTTGACTCCTTCATGCTAAAGCATGGTTTCTCCAAAAGTGAGTATGACTGTTGTGTTTATATTCGAAAATTTCGGGGAGGTAACTATATATATCTTCTTTTGTATGTGGATGACATGCTTATCGCTTCGAAAAGTAAGGTGGAGATAGATAGGTTGAAAACTCAACTTGGTAAAGAGTTTGAGATGAAGGATATGGGGGCTGCTAGGAAAATACTGGGTATGGAGATTAGAAGAGAGAGGACGAACCGGCGAATGTTCTTGAGTCAGAAAGGCTACATTGAGTGGGTTATCGCTAGGTTCGGGTTGTAAGGTGCAAAATCGGTGGTGACTCCATTAGCTCCACATTTCAGGCTCTCTGGTAAACAGTCTCCTACTACAGCGGAAGAAAAGGTACGCATGGATCGTGTACCTTATGCTAGTGCAGTTGGTAGTTTGATGTATGTCATGGTGTGTACACGCCCAGATATTTCACAGGCGGTTAGTGTGGTCAGTAGATTCATGGCGAATCCGAGGAAGGCACACTGGGAAGCTGTGAAGTGGATCCTGAGGTACTTAAAAGGTACCGCGGATACGGGTTTATGTTTTGGTGGAGATGCATGTCATATAAGTGGGTTTGTGGACTCGGATTATGCAGGTGATCTAGATAGACGACGATCTACTACTGGATATGTGTTTTGCATACATGGTGCCCCAGTTAGTTGGCGATCGATGTTACGGGCTACAATTGCTCTTTCTACTACAGAGGCCGAGTATATGGCCATGGCAGAGGGAGTGAAGGAAGCATTGTGGGTATGGGGTCTTCTAGATGATTTGGGGATTGAGCAGGATTGTGTGGACTTATGGTGTGATAGCCAGAGTGCGATTCACTTGGCTAAGAATCGGGTTCACAATGCTCGAACCAAGCATATCGACGTCAGGTATCATTTTGTGCGTGATGTAATAGAGGAAGGTGATATTTCACTCTTGAAGGTACACACAAATGAGAACCCAGCTGACATGTTACCAAAGTGGTAACGGGTAGCAAGTTTTAGCATTGCTTGGACTTGCTTCACATTAGTTCGTGTTGATATGCTCGAGTGGGCATGGCCCTTCGGGGCGGGGTTGAAATGAGGTGAAGAGTATATGAAGGTGGAGGTGAACTATGAAGGCTTGATCCCGAGTTTTGGGTACGTAGGCAATCATGGTTTGAATGGTGCAGCCGAGTTCTTTTGGTGCTTGCTACTTCTTCTTGTGTTCGTCCAAAATTTGATGTCTATCAAATGATGTACGAGGTGGAGAATTGTGAGAAATGGGAGAAGAAGAGCTGGGCGCTGGCCGTGCTGCATGGAAGCAGAAACATGGCGCCTAGGCGCCCCGATATCGGAAATGAGGCAGGAACATGGTGCCTAGGCGCCCCAATGCAAATCCAAAGCAGCAACATGGCGCCTAGGCGCCCTGGATTGAGCTATATATATCAGATTTTTCCCCTTCCAGTTAAGAACTCAATTTTGAGAGAGAAAAATAGAGAGGGCTTGGATAGAATTTATCAAGTAAGAGTTTGTTCTTCTTGGGTATAAATTCAAAGCCATTTTTCTTTCTTTGGGATTAACTTGAGGCTTGTTCAGGTAATCCAATCCATTGTTCTTCTTATATATTGAAAAATCATTTCTTCCCCAATTTCTTATTTTTTTCAAGTGGTTTGAGATTTTTCATATTACAAGTTTGTTTGATCTTGGGCATCTTTAAGAGGTGTTTTCCCAACAGTCTCAAATATCGAAGTTTTTGAATAGCTTCAAGTTATTATGGCTACTGGCTATTTTCTTATAATAATTTTTAGTCCATGGATCCACTTGTCGAGTTGTAGATCGAGCCGTCATGAGGCACTTTGCATGTTGGTCAATTTTAGATGATCTAATACATAATGCTTAAGAGTTAAAACTAGTTTAAATTCTTCTCATCCCCATATTGCTCGTGTGAATTGGACTTCAGAGCCATACAATTTCGTTTTCGTACAAGTTTGCATAGTTTTCTTTATTTATTTATTCGATTGTGTTACATGTACATTATAATTTATAAATTTGTTTACTAACATATAATGTGACAAGATATGTTGGGTCAAAATCACATCAAATAAATTTGAAAAAAAATTTAAATAACACCCACTTTCTTTTGAAACTTCATTAATTTATAAAAGATTATGTAAATGATTACGTAAATGATGATGTGTAACAAACGTTTTCCTCATTCAACTTTTTGGTACAATGCATTCGTGAGTAGTGATGTTTGGCTAGAGGCAAATCTTACTATTATTCATTATTTAGAGTTGCATTTGATATACGTTCGTAGAGTAAAATTTTTTATTTGCCATTATTATGAAGTAGAATAATTATTTTTATCCAATAATATTAGTTTTTACTGTGTTAAAAAGAATTTGTTAAGTATTTGATGAACTATTGATTATAATGATATTACTTTGTATCATCATCATCATCGTCGATAATATTTTAATGTTTATTTTTATTTTTTATTTATACTTTTATAACACTAGCAATATGATTCAAATTTTCAATATATATTTGCTATAGTTATTTTAAAATGAAAAAAACAATTCCTAAGTAAAATAGTAGTCTATATATTAGAAAATATACTAATTTAATTAATGATGGATAAAATTGATATTTTAATTATAAATAATTGAAGAAAGGGCAATTATATTCACACCACAATTTCTATTTTTTGCACCACATTTTAAATAGCAGTTATGCCCCTAACAATTTTTCATGTCATTGTTATACTTAAAGTTTTGAGTAGTTAAGCATTTTGTATTTGATAACAATTTTTTGTCAAAAAATTCATTGAAATGGTGTAATAAAAATTATTTTTCATCATAATTTAAAAAATATATATAAATATAAAGTGCCAAAAAAAAATTTCCTCTCATTTTAAATCGTGAAAATAAAATTTCTTGATATGAATCATCATCAAGGATGTTAATAAAATGTTCAAAATAAGAATTTGAAGAAAAAAAAAGTTAAGAAAATAATTGCAACAGTGAGCAAAAATTGAAAAATTTAACAGTAATTAAAATATAATATAACAAATAAAAAGTATGTTGTCAATATAACCCTCTTGAAGAAATTAAAAGTAGAATATGAAAAATTACCATTTTGCAGTGTCTTATAATCATTTTTTCTTAAAATTGTCAAATAGTTGAAACAACTTTTGATCCCAAATGGGGCCTTCAATCCATATTACAGTATCTCATTCAGTTTATCGGCTAAATACAGAACATATATACTTTTAACACCATGGACTTGTTTGAGTACCATTAATTTTCATTACATTACATTTCATTTTTCTCTTTTTTATTTTCAACCATACAATCTTCCATAAAATAATATTACACGTAAATCGAAAACTTTTCCTTCATTTTCAACCATTCATTTTTCAAAAAAATATTATTCCACCCATTAATTTTTCCACCTAATGGGGGCCAAACAGGGGCTAAGATTGAATGCTCGGGACACAGTAATAGAATAGGGAATTGTCCCTCTTAGACTAGTTAAAAACTAAGAGGACAATTTTTCAATATTTTAAAAATCGACCCGAAAAAGAAAAAGGGTCAAACGGTCAAAGCAGGATCGACCCGGATATCAAAATTAAATAAATAAGTACTCCAACAAATTATAAAATATTATTACAACAACAATTTTTTAAATTTTAGTATTACTAACTCAAAGTAATATAAATCAATATTTGTCAATTAGATTTATTATCATATAATTTATTTAAAAAATCAAAAATTAACAATTAATGTGCTTGAAATAATTTGCTTTGTTCAAGTTGAAATTATTTGTGCTTTGGTAGCCAAAATTTGTTTAATAGAAAGAAGGAAATGAACAATTATTAAATATATAAATTGTAAAAGGTTACACAACTTATCTCACATCAAAAGTTGAGGAAAACTTTATAGACTATTCTCTTTTAAAAACAACACTTAGATTGTAAGGAAAGTAAAATTTAGCTTGCCAATGCTTTAGCCCATTTATCAAAGCATTTTTTTTTTATTTGAAAAACCCCTTATTGACCTGTAAAAATCGTGACCGGTTTCCGGTTAAAATGGCCTGTTTAATGGGTTATTTACTAGTTTTTTTCATTTTGGGATAATATAGTAGGATCAGATGGGATTTCAGATCGGTTCTCAATCTTTCTGATTGAACCGGTCGATCCAACCCGATTTTTAAAACATTGCAATTTTTAAAGCATGAAGCAAGTTGAAGAATGGCTTGTTAAAGTGAATCAGAATCAGAATGCACTCTTAGTGATATGGTTGTGTCGTGGGGATTAAAATTAATTTTTTTTATCAAATTTTAATAGAATTTTTTTATGAAAATGTGTGGTTGAGAAATTATGGATTTCATAAATATGTTGTTAAATTTAATTGTAGACTTTAACTTAAATTTTAAAATTTAGATTTTAATCCCACCAAATATGTACTTAAAATTGAAGCATTTTCATTTATCATAAAAGAAAAGGCAAAAAATAAAAAATAAAAACACAACCTTTGTTAATCGGGCCTCCCATGCAGCAAACTGCATCACTCAGATTACCGGTCTTTGGGGTTGTGGCCCATGAATCTTTCTAGACCTATGTTTTTCTTACGGAATATTAACATATATAGCACTAAGAATTATCCTACAAGTACACTGATCTTTCCATCATCTTTGACAGCCCTCTCACATTACACGAATGGATCCCGCGATTAAAATAATCGCTATAGGTTAAAAATGTTTTGTAGTAGTCTTTGGTTAGACTTAACATCCTCGCTTTACATTTTTTGTGAACATTGTTAGTAAAACGTTTACTGATTGTTTTTGTATGAATTGTCCAACGTGACATCTCAAGCAACGTTAGGAATGCATATTCGGACAGTCCCTTGACTCGAAAAATCTGAAAATATTAACATAGATCAATAGGGAAAAATTTTCAATTTAAGTTGAGATGTGTAGTGAAATAACAATTTTAAAATTAACAAATAGGGTTCTTGATATTTTACCGTTGTTCTATCAACTTGTGAAATCAATTATATTTAAATATTTCTCCACGTTGCTAGAAAGATTCAATGAAAATAATAATCTAATCCCAATTAATGTCAAGAACAATCAACATTTCAACTGGATTTGAAAAGTTTCAAAAAATTAAGACTGAAATTAAATTGACTTCTACTTGAGTGCATTTTATAAATGATAAATTTTTCATACTTTTTAATAACGCACTCTCCATAAAATTGCTTCCACAGAAGCACTTAATAATAAATAAGCATTGCCCAATTTTGTCTTCTGAAGTGTTGAATGAA
>NC_036243.1:20675562-20676955 GCF_002742605.1 Olea europaea var. sylvestris | reverse complement strand
CATTAAAGCATAAATGACTTTCTACCCGAACTTGAAGAACACAAGAGAGAATTGCTTGAATATGGAAATAAAAAGAATGTTTTCTTGTGGAATGTAAAATCAGTTTCTCATATGATTTTTCAATAATATGTATTGATCCTTTAACACCTATTTATAGATGTCAATCGATACCTCACGAATTGGTGCCAAAAGTCATGAAGAGATGCAAGATTCCCTCTAAAGGCCACCAAAAAGCTAATTGAAAAATGGCTTCCTACGATCACTTTAAATGTACCATGCAACCGCATGGTACAACTCCATGCGGTTGCATGGAGTATTTCAACAGGCCCCTTTAATTTTATGTTTAATGGCCATGCAACCGCATGGCCATATGGCGTGCGATCGCATGACCCAAATTTTGGGCCTCTGTTTCAGTTTCATGTTCCAATTTTGTTTCTTTTCATTCCACACACATATTTATAGATTTTGAACAATATATTTCCAACAAGCAGAAGGTCAACTATTGCTGATAGGTTGTCAGCGTTGGTATCTGGGTTGCTGTTTATCGAAGCTATGTATATACACAAATGAATACTGCACAAATGTCACTAAAATTTGATCTTCTCATCATTATAATCTTTCTATGAATGGATTAAATCAAAGCTAGCTACTGAGGTCTAATCTCCACCTCCAAATACCACAAGATTCTAAACATGACAACAATAGAAATCAAATTTCTAGTGAAAACGAAGACAACATACATCAAGGATTTGACCTAATCACCTCCAATACAAGTTCAAGCAACATGGTGGCGAGTAGCTCATATAGTGGAAGTTAGTAATGGCTGCGATGTTGTTTAGGCGGTGGCCCTTTATGCAAGGAAGAGGCGAGGAGGGATTTGTATTTTGAGTGGAACAGGCACAATCAACAACGTAAGTTTGCGGCAACTTACTGCAGTTAGCTCTATGTTTTCAGAACGGCTAGGGAAATCAGACATGTTTGGATTTGAACTTGGATTCGGGTGGTGGTGATGACGATGATGGTTGAATAGTGGTGGTTGCAGGTGGTAGCGGTTGGATGGAGTGTCTTTCGTTTTGGGGAAGAAGGAGATGAGGGTGGGTTGTAATTTTTAATTTTTTTATTTAATAGGAGAAATGTGGTTCATCAAAATGCTCTTGACTTATTTGAGGAATATAATTCTGTTTTTTATTTTGGAGCCAACTGACGATTTTGTGGTCGAATTGATGAAAATCATTATATTGGACTTGAGCTGCAAATTTTTTAAAAGTTTGATACTCAAGGTGGCACAAAATAAAGGTTTGGACGAAATTTGGTATTAAATGAAAGGTTTGGTAGCATGGTTTTAATTATCCCATTACTTTCTTTGAGAATACATGACTAAAAATAAGTGTGG
>NC_036243.1:20671785-20675462 GCF_002742605.1 Olea europaea var. sylvestris | reverse complement strand
GAATTCTCCACAAGGTATTGTGTTAAACCACTTGATCTAAAAGATATGACCACATGCGCATCATTTAAATATTTTTTAACAGGTCCTCTCATGTGTAGGCGAACCTAACATGTGCACCATTTATTAAAATTGGTGGTGGCAATACTTGAACTCTGAATCTTTGCCTGTTGTCATATCATGCTAAATCGCTTGATCTAAAGTCTTTAACAATGGTTGTACCTTGATTTATGACTCTGTTGGGTTATATCCTTCCAGAATGACACACGTTTAATAAACATAATATTTCATAACGAAAATGATTATATTTCAATGACTTTAGCTTCTCTAATGTATGCACCCAAATTTTATTGGTTTAAAAGCTGAAATTCTGAGACTGTTGAACAGGAAAAGTTCTATGGTGTAGCAACCGTTAACATGTCTAGAGAAATTGTTAATGATCAAATTGTGAAGTTTGTAACGAAAGCAGTTGGAACCTCTTATTATTCTACAATAAGATCTGGCTCCAAAACAGATCGTGCAACGAGAATTTCCTACAAGGTAATGTTCTATTTGTATATCTGGCTCTGTATTACCATTATTGGACAAACTTGACATCATTACTCCTGAGAGAGAGACTCACTCTCTGGAGAGAGTTCGGGGCAGGGTGGCCTTATTCTTTCTTGGAAACCCCCCCCCCCCCCCCCCCCCCCCCCCACATTAAATAAGTTGGCCCCCCCCCCGCCCCCCGGATTGCATTTATATCTTTTGGTTTCTTGGTAAATAATGATTTGCAGGGTTACCTATTTTTCATGGCAGTTATTTTGTTTTATTGTTTCAGCTTAAGAACTATATTCAATCTTACTAGCTTGTTTTCACAGTATGGTAGCTCACGAGGGGTCTGTGGGACGCCTATTTTCTTTGTAAATGGATTTGCCTTACCCGACTAGGATTCACCTCTAGATTGCCAAGGATGGAAAGGAATCATCGATTTGCTACTGGCGAAGAAGGTGGAGACTGCAGAGGAGACTCCTGTACATTTCTTCATGAGTAAATTGCTCAGTGAATATCTGTTAATTTTCCTCGTGCATCCATTCGTGTTGGTTGGTATGAAGACAAAAAATATTTGTTTTTAATTTCCAAATAATGCTAAAATATCTGGAAATTGCCTGATTGAAAAGAATAATGCTATCTTGCATTGATGATGTTATAACACCAGTCTACATGACCACATTTGATTGGTTCAATTAAATAAATCATGTACATCTCAGTGAGTATCATTTAATGTCACGTAGTTGCTATTAAGCTGATGCTTTACACTAGCGGTGCTAAATTGTATTACTATATAGAAAATGACATATATCCTTTTGGCCTTGAGAACACTGGGGTAATTTTGCCACAGTTGATCATTTTCGGCGATTGTCGTGTGCATGTCAATCATTCTTTCCTGGGTAATGTCCTGATGTGTTTGGTTGCAATTTGAATTCCTATACTTTCGCTAATTGACTTTTGCTTCGATCATAGACTAGAAGTTTCTTGAAGACAAAGGAAGTAAAAGACTCTATAAAGAAGAAATTTCCATAACATGGCCAGTTATAATCACTTCTAATATACCAAATATGCTCATGATTTATTTGTGAAGGCACTAACTCCTGTCGCATCTTCAATTTGAGGAATATTATGATACAAATTATAGATCCCTTTTTCTAATAAAATAATTTTGCACATAAAAAATTACTTCTTACCAAATTTATTCTACAAAAAGAGCTCAAATGGGAGCTAAGTTGACAATATGGGACAGTTTAAAAAAATTAAAGAAGTTAACGATTTTATCATTTAATAAAATATTAACAGTGCTCTTAATCTTGTGGTAGATGAATCCTACGCAGCTTCGCAGCACAAGAGAAAGAAGCCTAAATTGACTAACGTCATCCGTTATCTCATTCTCCGCTATGATGTAATTGTGCGTTTGGCTGTAATTGTTGTACATTCTCCGAATCATTAAAAGCTTCCCTTTCCAATTATTTATTAACTGGCCGCATCATTAATCAAACAGCCATGCTACACAAACATAATTCTTTATATGCGAAATGATCGAACACTCACGCTTCATCAAACATAATTCTTTATATGCGAAATGATCGAACACTCACGCTTCATTAGTCGGGCATTATTTTATTCACATGTATGCACACTGTTGATCACCAAAATTGGGTCACTTTGAGATTTTCCTTAATCAAATTTCTCCTGTCGGGTCTTCGACTCCTCATTGATCACTGTAAAGTAATCTGCTTTCTCCAACACAAATATCTTGAATCACACTATCCAAATAAATTTCCCTTCTATTCCAGGCTCCAATTCTCATCCATTCTATTAAAAGAAAAGTTGATTGAAAGTATGCAGCAAAAAGAAATGGTGATCGATGAACAGATTTTAATAGTGGGTGCTGGTATATCCGGTCTCTCTACGGCTTTGGGGCTTCACAGGTATATGAAAATCTGCATGTTTAAAGCTTCAAAATTATACTTTACAACTAAATTATAAGTATTGTATGTATTTACATTATTATAGGTTGGGAATTCGAAGCCTGGTATTGGAATCATCGGACAGTTTAAGGATCTCTGGGTTTGCTCTTGCCATGTGGACCAATGCCTGGAGGGCACTTGATGCCCTCGGCATTGGAGAGCATCTCAGGACCAAGTCTGTGCAAATTAATGGGTATGGTTGCAAATTAATCGCTAAGGTTGGCTTGATATACTGGTACTGCGCTCATGATTTTTGAATTTGCTTGCTGTTTTTGTTGGTGCAGGTTTCAGATTTTTTCTCTGGATTCAAGGCTGCCCTCTTCAGAGAAACCCCCCCAGGCAGAAGTGGATTTGTGAGTACTTTTTGGTCTCCTCACGATTTTGTCTTATTCTTTGTTCGGAGAACAATTTGTGTTCACATTTGTAAGTGAAAGGCTCGACAAAAAAAATTTAACTTCTTGAACTTTGTCGAGGATTGTAACATAATAGAGAATTATAGACAATGTTGCAACTATTGATTCTAATTCTTGTCGATATTGGCCTTTGGTTGATCCTCTACAAGAGTATTTACTGTTTAGTATCATGGATTGGATGATGTCTTAATGAATTTAGATTTGAAAAGTTTTCAAGGGATACTTTGAAATTATTTATTGAATAATACTATTTAGCGCCATTAATTATTTATTGAATAATACTATTTAGCATCAATCATGCTAATCACTACTCTTGGTGGCTCATCCAACCAAAACATGTCTATTGGATAAATATAGGTGGACCTCCATTGTCATTTAGATTGATACTAGATAATTGATGCTAAATAGCATTATTCTTATTTAATATAGGGAAGATGTGTAAAACAGAATCCTTGGCAATGGAAATGCCCTCTTCCCCTAACCAACACAGGGGCTAGCTTGAACTCTTGAAAAATGCCTGTATTTTAAGCATTTTTCAATAAAATAGTATCAAAGAAAAGCGATTCCATACTTGCCAATTGACCAATTTTCATTTTCTCTCCCGAATTTGGTCCATTGTCTAACTTGCTTATTCCAGATATATGTTGTCAAACTATTTATAATCAGAGAAAATTTCGTAAATAATGCTGATTTTCAAAGATTTAAACAGAAAATAAGAATTCATTCTTTTTCGTGACCATGGGGACAGCGGTGGTGGTGGTGG